>NC_142934.1:45742693-45752693 GCF_046866305.1 Octopus bimaculoides
TGGGCTGTAACTGCTGAGGACATAAGTAAGCTCGCAAGGAATGAAGCCAGTATGCACCGTTGGATGTGTAATGTCAATGTGAATACCCGTCAGAGTGTAAGTATCTTGAGAGAAAAGCTGAACATTAGAAGCATCAGTTGTGGTGTGCAAGAGAGACGATTGCGCTGGTATGGACATGTGGTGAGAATGGATGAGGATAGCTGCGTGAAAAAGTGCCACACCCTAACAGTTGAGGGAACCCGTGGAAGAGGTAGGCCCAGGAAGACCTGGGCTGAGGTGGTGAGGCAAGACCTTCGTACATTGCGCCTCACCGAGGCGATGACTACTGACCGAGACCTTTGGAAATGTGCTGTGCGTGAGAAGACCCGGCAAGCCAAGTAAGATCGTTGCCAGTGCCCCTGGACTGGCTCTTGTGCGGGTGGCACATGAGATGCACCATTTTGAGTGTGGCCGTTGCCAGTACCGCCTGACTGGCTCCCATAGGATTTTCGAGTGAGATCATTGCCAGTGCCCCTGGACTGGCTTGTGCGGGTGGCACATAAAAGACACCATTTCGAGCGTGGCCGTTTTCGTGCAGGTGACACGTAAAAGCACCCACTACACTCTCTGAGTGGTTGGCGTTAGGAAGGGCATCCAGCTGTAGAAACTCTGCCAAATTAGATTGGAGTCTGGTGTTGCCATCCGGTTTCACCAGTCCTCAGTCAAATCGTCCAACCCATGCTAGCATGGAAAGCGGACGTTAAACGATGATGATGATGATGATGATATTTATATATGTTTATATATATATATATATATATATATACATATATATATATATATATATATATATACATATTTATATATATTTATATATATATATATATATATATACATATTTATATATATTTATATATATATATATATATATATACATATTTATATATGTATATATTTATATACATATATATATATATATATATATATATATACATACACACACACACGTTTGTTTGTATATTACAGTATCATATTATAGACCAGACTATAAGATGTTGTTATACACTGCTAGTCACAATGCTGTTTGCAACGTTTTAGCTTTCAAATGATGCCACTCTGTTGGCTAAGTAGGCAGGCCAACACTCACCCTGAGCAGAATGCCGGTGCATTGAAGCATTACCCATTTACAGCATGGTGGACCAGAGCAATATGAAATGAAGTGCTCTAGTCTGGAAATTGAAACCATATGCCCATGCTCTTCAAGGTAACACCCTAATCACTGGACCACACGCCCTCGTGCATATTCTTATATATTACAATTCATTATCATTTATATGTTTTTTTTCTGTGACATTTTTTTCCCCTGTGACTTTGTTCTGGTTTACCAAAATAGATTGCTGTTCAGTGTCAGACAACTTTCTCTATCACCTACACACTACCTGGTCAAGGACATAATTTGACTGCATTCATTTGGCAAGTATTATGTTTCTACCTTTAAATATTTGTCTATGGTATCCTTAGACATGTATACATACATTCGTCTGTCCATACATACATACACACATACATACATACATACATACATACATACACACATATGCATACAAACACACACACATACGTCCATACATACATACATACACACACACACACACATGCATACAAACACACAAATGTACATACATGCATACATATACATACATACATACATTCACACATACGGACATACATATATACACATGGATGTGTGTGCATGTATGTACACAGAGATATGCACACACACACAGACACACACTCACATAATATAATATATATATATATATATATATATATATATATATATATATATATATATATATGTATGTATGTATGCATATACATGAATGTATATATATATATATATATATATATATACCTGCATGTAGATTTACATGCACACACACACACACACACACACACACATTTAAATATTGCATACATAAGTGTGTATGTGTGTTTGTGGATGGATGGGTGGAGGTGGTACATGTGTCTTCTTCTGTCTGTCTATTTTAATTTACAAGTTTTAATGATTGAACACATACGTCCATACATACATACACACACACACACATGCATACAAACACACACACAAATGTACATACATGCATACATATACATACATACATACATTCACACAAACGGACATACATATATACACATGGATGTGTGTGCATGTATGTACACAGATATGCACACACTCACATAATATAATATATATGTATATATATATATATATATATATATATATATATATATATATGTATGTATGCATATACATGAATGTACATATATATATATATATATATATATATATATATATATATATATATATATATATATATATATATATATACCTGCATGTAGATTTACATGCACACACACACACACACACACACACACACATTTAAACATTACATACATGAGTGTGTATGTGTGTTTGTGGATGGATGGGTGGAGGTGGTACATGTGTTTTCTTCTGTCTGTCTATTTTAATTTACAGGTTTTAATGATTGAACACATACGTCCATACATACATACACACGTACACACATGCATACAAACACACACACAAATGTACATACATACATACATATACATTCACACAAACGGACATACATATATATACACATGGATGTGTGTGCATGTATGTACACAGAGATATGCACACACACAGACACACACTCACATAATATAATATATATGTATATATGTATGCATATACATGAATGTATATATATATATATATATATATATATATATATATATATATATATATATATATGTATGCATATACATGAATGTATATATATATATATATATATATATATGTATGCATATACATGAATGTATATATATATATATATATATATATATGTATGCATATACATGAATGTATATATATATATATATATATATATATATATATATATATATATATATACCTGCATGTAGATTTACATGCACACACACATACACACACACACACACACATACACACACATTTAAACATTACATACATGAGTGTGTATGTGTGTTTGTGGATGGATGGGTGGAGGTGGTACATGTGTTTTCTTCTGTCTGTCTATTTTAATTGACAGGTTTTAATGATTGAACTGTGACCAGCCGATCTTTTGTTTAACTTGCCACTTTCATATTGTGTCAATCTTTAGCTAATACTGAGTCTGTTAGATAGCTAGAGAGGAGTTGTTCTCTTCTTTTCTTTTAGATACTTTGTTGCTGCCAGTCTGCAATTCTGCCCCCAAAAAAGGGTTATTTTGGGCAGAATTGAGAATTATTTTTTTGTAGATTTTCTTTATTAATTCTTCTGGAACTCTTAGAAAAAATTTTTAATTTTTTTCTCCATAGATGGAGTCTCACTGTGGTTACTTGATGTGACTACAAGTAATGGCACCAAAATTTTCCTATAATCTACACCTTTCTATATTAACCCTTTAGTATTCAGACTGGTCTCAAAATGCTGAACCTTACAAAGGATATGCCAGGAGGCTGAGATATGTGGGGCATTGCTGTACTTGTGAAGACCCACCCACTCACCACAACAGAAACCAGGGTGCCTAAATTCAAGGATCCTAAAACCAATGTGCCATGTAAAAAGCATTGTGTGGATGCTGGTCCCAGGTAAAAAGTACTTGTGATGGTGCCACATAAAACTCATCCAGTACACTCTGTGGGATGGTTGGCATTAGGTAGGGCATCCCGCTGTAGAAACTATACCAGAACAGACAATGGAGCCTGGTGTGGTCCCTGGCCTTACCAGTTCCTGTCAAGCTGTTCAACCCATGCCTGTATGGAAAACAGGTGTTAAATGTTGATGGTGATGATGATGAATGCAATGCTCATTGTGAAGGGCCTAACCATCTCTTGTAATCACCAAACTAATTCTTTTATTCTTTTACTTGTTTAGTCATTTGACTGCAGCCATGCTGGAGCACCACCTTGAAGGGTTTTTAGCCGAAGAAATCAACTCCAGAACTTATTCTTTGTAAGCCTATTACATATTCTATCATTCACTTTTGGCGAACAGACCAATGTTGGTTATCAAGTGGTGATGGGGAGACAAACACAGACACAAAGACACACACACACAAATATATATATATATATATATATATATATATATATATATATATATATATAACGTAACCTCGTGGACATCGGTGGCGATTTTTTCTTCCTCCGTTTTTCCCTTCTTTGGACTTTCTTTGTTTCCGACGAAGAGCTCCGCTCGAAATGTCATATTCTCTCTCTTTCCTTTTCCAAGCGTCCAGTAACATAATCTGTATCACGTCCTCACATTGTTTTTTGTTGTTGTTTTCTTGTCCTTTTCCTCTTTTGAACTTATATATATATATATATCAATGAAAATTATTTCAATACAGATGTATTAATTTCCAGCAAAAAATAGCCCTATAAATATTGGTGCCTTGTACCACTCTTCTGAATTTATATATATATATATATATATATATTTGATAGTCTTCTTTTAGTTTCCATCTAACAAATCTACTCACAAAGTTTTTTTTCAGCCCAAGGCTATAGTAGAGGGTACTTGCTCAAGGTACCATGCAGTGGGACTAAACCTAGAACCATGTGGTTGAGAAGCAAACTTCTTACCACACAGCCATGCCTGTGCCTATAGCTATGCCCTAATCTCAGCTAAAGATTAATAAAATCAAAGCAGTACATTATGCTCATAAGACTGGTCTTTAGCCATGCTAGGATAACACCTTGAAGTTGATCACATTAACTCCAATAGAATTACTAAGTTACACATCAACATAACAAGACACAAATTGATGCACTGGTTTACATTGGCAAACATAAACACAGACACTCATGCACACATACAAACAAAACCACCCACACATCATCTGTTACGTATATTTGTGATTATTGCTGTCTGTGTGAATGTTTGTATGATTCAGGATTGGTTGCATTATTGTCGACACATGAGGGACAGAGGTGGGGGATAGATAGATAGATAAATAGATAGACAGACAGGCAGACAAACAGACAGACAGACAGATAGATACATACATACATACATAGAGCTCAAAGAATTTTTTGAACTTGCAAACTAACAGTTATGTTGATATATATATACATATACATACAAATGCATATATACATATATATATATATATACATACATCACATGAAGCCAGTATGCTCCGTTGGATGTGTAATGTCAATGTGAATACCCGTCAGAGTGTAAGTATCTTGAGAGAAAAGCTGAACATTAGAAGCATCAGTTGTGGCGTGCAAGAGAGACGATTGCGCTGGTATGGACATGTGGTGAGAATGGAGGAGGATAGCTGCGTGAAAAAGTGCCACACCCTAACAGTTGAGGGAACCCGTGGAAGAGGTAGGCCCAGGAAGACCTGGGCTGAGGTGGTGAGGCAAGACCTTCGTACATTGGGCCTCACCGAGGCGATGACTACGGACCGAGACCTTTGGAAATGGGCTGTGCGTGAGAAGACCCGGCAAGCCAAGTAAGATCGTTGCCAGTGCCCCTGGACTGGTTCTTGTGCGGGTGGCACATGAGATGCACCATTTTGAGCGTGGCCGTTGCCAGTACCGCCTGACTGGCTCCTGTAGGATTTTCGAGCGAGATCGTTGCCAGTGCCCCTGGACTGGCTTGTGCGGGTGGCACATAAAAGACACCATTTCGAGCGTGGCCGTTTTTCGTGCGGGTGACACGTAAAAGCACCCACTACACTCTCTGAGTGGTTGGCGTTAGGAAGGGCATCCAGCTGTAGAAACTCTGCCAAATCAGACTGGAGCCTGGTGTTGCCATCCGGTTTCACCAGTCCTCAGTCAAATCGTCCAACCCATGCTAGCATGGAAAGCGGACGTTAAACGATGATGATGATGATGATGATCACACACACACATACATAGATATATACATAGATACATAATACATACGTACATACATATATACAAGCATACATACATACATGCATACGTACATACATATGTATATACTGTATATACATATATGTTTACACATTCATGTACATGGTTGTGTGGTAAGAGGATTGCTTCCCAACTACATGGTTCTGAGTTCAGTCTCACTGCTTAGCATTTCTGCAAGTGTTTTCTACTAGGTCAACCAAGGCTTTGTGAGTAGATTTGGTCAAGGGAAACTGGAAGAAGCCTGCCATATATACACGTACATATACATATAAAAGAATTATAGTACACATGTACTATAATCCTTTTAGGATCTCAGAAAATGTTTTCTGAATCTTCTGATTCTTTTAATGTGTTGGTTTCCTGGTATTAAATTGATATTAATTAATATCAAATTTTTACCCTATTATGTTAATTATACATATACATACATACATACATATATATATATATATATATATATATATATATATATATATATATATATATATATATATATATATATATATATATATATGTGTGTGTGTGTGTGTGTATATATATATATATGTATGTATGTATGTATGTATGTATGTATTAAAAATGGAGAAGGCTGGTTTATGGGACTACCTTAGGTTTCCTTTTCATAAAGGGTCTAGCTTCATGGTGTATTGTCAGATGTATATATATATATATATATGACTTTAGCTTCACTGACATTAGTGATAGAGACACTGACATAATCATGCATGCTAGGAAAATGCTACTGTTTAATAAAGGTTTACAGAACTGTATATACTAGACCCCTTAAAGAAGAGGCTCCCATCAGTCCTCTTTGGTCTATACAGAGATGATATTTTGGCTACCTCTAGAGGAGTTAAATGACATACCCTATATAAGCATAGGAAGGACTTAATTAGCACCCTTAGCTCAATGAGACTTAAGGTTACAATCGAGACCAACCTTACCACTGTAAACTTCTTAGATGTTACATTGGATCTGGGCTCCTGTTGATACAAGCCATACTGTAAAACAAATGAGAGGCTGTCCTATATCAATACAGCCTCCTGCCACCTACCCTAGTGAAAGATGTTAGCAAGAAGATCTCAAATTTGTCCTCAAATCAAGAGATTTTTGACACCACAGCTCCCTGTTACAATGAAGTTCTGGCATCCAATGGGTTTGATATATATATAAATGTATATATGTGTGTGTGTGTGTGAGAGAGAAAGAGTGTGTGTGTGTATATTTATGATGATGATGATAGACACTGCTATTAGTTTGTTAAATTCCATCATGGCTGGATGTTCACATTTTACTTGTTTATTTTTTGTATTTTCACAAGTACTTTCATGTTTTACAACATCAGGTATTGTTTACATAGCAACAGTAACTATTACTTGGTAGCATTACATTACTAGCAAAAGAAGATAATCTATAAAATATTTTCTGTATTATAATAATTTTTGAGAAAATATCATTTTCAGATCAAGTTAGATTCAAATTTATATTATGGTCTATTCAGTACTTGTTTGAATTTTGCAGTTAAATTCTTTTTTTTTTTTTGTATATTCTGCTTTTGGCTTCATTTGTGTCGTAAAGTTTATAAAATGCAATCACTAAAAGAATTTTATTGCAGCATGTGAAAACATGCCAGGCCATGGGAGAAATATTAGCATATTTGGAAACAGGTGAGGATTGGCAACATGAAGAGCATCTAGCCATAGAAAATCTGTCTCAACAAATTCTATTTGACCCATGCGTGCTCGGAAAAGAGCACATTAAGATGATAATGATGGGGATGATGATAGTGATGATAATGATGATGATGATGACGACAATGACCAGGACAACGACGGCAATGGCGACAACAACAATGACGACAGCAATGTTGATGAGGATGAGGACGATGTTCACAAATGACCACTTAGTGGGATCTTCCTCCAATTAGGGTCCCTAGCATTTTTGGCTCACATGCACTTTGACAATAAGTTTCTTTGAAGTAAAGATTTTTTGCCAACATAACATGGCAGTACTGGTTTAGCCCCAGGAGACATCATCTCCAGCTGGCTATGTGACACGATCTGTGTCCTTATATTTTTGAACAAGAGAATCTAGGACCCCTACTCACTTGTTCAAAAATATAAGGACACAGATCGTGTCACATAGCCAGCTGGAAATGATGTCACCTGGGGCTAAATTACAGCAACATTAATCATAAACCAGGACTTCCATGTTATGTTGGCAAACAATTTTTACTACAAAGTACTATTGCTGAATATCTCAGGTTGTGAGATTTAAAAATAGTAATAAGTTTCTTGTTTGGTCAATATACATATTTCTTCACAATTTGGGAATTTGGTACAATAAATCAAATTCCTGCTTTTACAGTTGATATTTGCATTTGTAAATATTTTTCGTGTTGTTATAATGACCAGCATATTAAATTGCCATGGAACATAATGATAGTCTTTGGATTTGGTTTGCAAGATTTTTTATGCGATTTCGTGTGTTGAAGCATATTTTGTTGTGTCTGGGGAGAGTCATTTTCTTATTGTGCCTTAAAATTTAACACACTCACCGGTAAAATTTCCCCCTATTTCTTATTTTTATTTTCCTAAAGGCACAATAAGAAAATGACTCTCCCCAGACACAACAGAATAATGATAGCCATTGTATTTAAATACAGTGAAATTTTTATCAACTTTATTTAGATAAACTTTCATCTTTCTTTTATCTTTTATCTTTTACTTTTTACTTGTTTAAGACATTCAACTACAAAAATGTTGGAGCACCATCTTCAAGAGTTTAGTCAAACAAATCGACCCTAGTACATACTGTTAAGTCTGGTACTTATTCATTTATCTCTTTTGCCAGATTGCTAAATTACATAAACACAAAAAAAAAATCAACATCATTAGTCAAACAATGGTGCAATTCAAACACAAATACACACACTCACGCATACATCCTCATCATCTTCGTAATGTCCACTTTTCTATGCTTGGATGTGTTGGATGGAGTTTGTTGTGGCAGATTTCCTACAGCTGGTTGCCCTTCATGTCATTCACCCTTGCTTGTTTCCAAGTAAGGTAATATTTCCCCATAGCTAGACATGTTTCTACAGAAAATTGGAAACAAAAGACAGCACTTGCATAATGTCAACATCTGTGTGTCTGTGTGTATATATATATATAAATATATAGTTTTAGGGAAAAGAACCAAGGTTCATGAACTCATCGATGAAAATCCACTGTCACATAGAGAAATTAATAATTAAAAGCACAATAAATGAGTATAATATAAAACAAAGTAAATATTATAAGATAAAGATAATAATAAAGATATCTTTATCTTATGATATTTACTTTGTATTATATTATACTCATTTATTGTGCTTTTAATTATTAATTTTTCTATATGTGACAGTGGATTTTCATCGATGAGTTCATGAACCTTGGTTCTTTTCCCTAAAACTATATATTTATATATATTTTACTCTGTAAAGCTCAATTTAATTTTAATTTTTTATAAATTGATTTTAATTGAGTTTTTACCTGTAATTTTGGATTTTGTCCCTAATATTATTATATATATATATATATATATATATATATATATATGATGGGCTCTCTTGTTGAAGATGGACTAATGAGCATTCAGCTTTTTGCCAAATGACCTGCACAAATGATTTGTATATAGTCATCAAATGTCCATGCCACACATTAGTTCACTCTCTCCATCAAACTGACATTGTCTGAACAGGTACACTGTGTACCACATGTCAGGTGTCGAAGTGATTGCAGAGCAATGTATGAGATGAAGTGTTTTGCTCAAGAACACAATGCACCACCTGGTCTAGGAATTGAAATCATGATCGCTAGATCATAAGTACAACACACTAATCACTAGGCCATGTGCCCTCACCGTGTATGTGTACACACACACACACATATATATCCAAAGTTTTAAATTTAGAAGAGAGTTTTGACGCTAATATCCATTATTATTGAAATTTATTCCTATGTCAACATTTCTGTATAAGGCTATATTTGACTGTCAAATT
>NC_142934.1:45757693-45777693 GCF_046866305.1 Octopus bimaculoides
TAAAAATATATGTTATTTTAAGCAAATATTTATGTATAAATTTCATAAGCGTTTATAAGGGGGTCCCTAAGGTAAAGCCTGAAATATAAAGGGGTCCACAAGTCAAAAAGTTTGAAAACCCCCTGACCTAGGGTATTGAACATGTCATGCCCTACAATCTCAATGTGCTGGATCCACCCACTACCTGAACACATGACAATGACCCATAGACTGTGGTCAAAGTGTATCCAAGTAATTGACTTTATCAGATTTACCAAAATTTATCTCTGACATAATGGAATTAAAACATATTTCACAATCACACATGTCTCAAGTTTCTTTTGTGGTTCAGTGTATTCCAAAATTCTTCTTGGTATATATAATGAATTCAATAAATAACTTTTACTAATGTCATTTCTCAATAGAAAATAGGACAAAGCAAATGAAGAAAACAAAAAAACAATCTATTTCATTGAAGATAATAGGCAAAAAAAACAAGGAAAAGAAAATGAGTGGCCATACTAAAAATAGAACAGGAAAAACATAAGGAAAAGTTACACCTCATTTTGAACCAGGATTGAAATGAAAAAAAACATTCTCACTTTAAATGAATGATACAAAAATAACATGATTATTGTCATAAAACCAATCCCTGACAAATAAGTGTGTGTGTGCGCGTGCGTGTTTGTATGTGTGTGTGCGTGCGTGTGTGTGGTGTGTGTGGGGGTTCTTTTTCTCTTTTTAATTTAGAGCTAATTTTGAAGTTTACTCTTTTACTTGTTTCAGTCATTTGACTGTGGTCATGCTGGAGCACCGCCTTTAGTCGAGCAAATCGACCTCAGGACTTATTCTTTGTAAGCCTAGTACTTATTCTATTGGTCTCTTTTTACTGAACCGCTAAGTTACGGGGACGTAAACACACCAGCAACGGTCGTCAAGCGATGTTGGGGGGTGGGGGTGGCAAACACAGACACACAAACACACATGCATATATATACATATACATATATATGACGGTCTTCTTTCAGTTTCCGTCTACCAAATCCACTCACAAGGCTTTGGTCGGCCTGAGGCTATAGTAGAAGACACTTGCCCAAAGTGCCATGCAGTGGGACTGAACTCGGAATCATGTGGTTGGTAAGCAAGCTACTTACCACACAGCCACTCCTGCACCTATAAGTTTGTGAAGGAAAACATCTTATTTTATTTATCATGCTTTAAATCTTTAGAAGGTCTTGCAGATTTTTAGTGCCCCAGATACCATGATATTTTATAGCACGTGAATTATTAAGGAGTTACATTGTCTCCCCATGCTGGAGCACTGCCTTTAGTCGAGAAAATCGACCCCAGGACTTATTCTTTGTAAGCCTAGTACTTATTCTATCAGACTCTTTTTGCCGAACTGGTAAGTTACGGGAACGTAAACACACCAGCATCGGTTGTCAAGCGATGGTGGAGGGGGGGGGGGACAAACACGGACACAGAAACACACACACACACACACACACACACACACACACACACACACACACACACACACACATATATATATATACGACGGGCTTCTTTCAGTTTCCGTCTACCAAATCCACGAGGCTATAGTAGAAGACACTTGCCCAAGGTGCCATGTAGTGGGACTCAACCTGGAACCATGTGGTTAGTAAGCAAGCTATTTACCACACAGCCACTCCTGCACCTATAAGTATATATATACATCTTCTCCTTAACTTACAACCAAGTTTCATTCTGACTGACAGGTCATAGGTCGATCTGGTCATGTATTGGATTTATATTTTTCAACACTATTTTCATTCATGCAACTGATGCTTAATAGTGACTGAGTGAGAGACAGTGGCAGGCAGTGGATACTTGGGTCTGAGGGAGGCCGGCAATGCCAGATGCTGCCATAGTTACCATATGTGCAGCTGTCCAATGTCCGAAAATTGACTTTTTATTTATTTATTTATTTATTTTATTGTGGTTGTAAGTACAGATATTCATAAGTCGAGGAGAAGGTGAATATATATATATATATATATAGATAGATAAATAACCACATATACAAACACATATACAAAGATACACACAGATATATATATATATATATATATATATATATATATATATATATATATATATATATATATATGTGAATAAAAATTTTAAAAAATATTTAAAAAAAGGGTTTTGTATGAGAGGAATATATTATTTAAAAGAGTTCCAACTCTGTCCGTTTTTTATGTTTTATTTATATTCTTATAAAATTAATGTGGGATATAGAATATGGAATATAAAATATAAATAGTAAAATGAAATGAAGAATTGAATGTCTTATTGAATATATGAAATATTGAGTATTAAATATAGAGAATTAAATATATAAAGGCTAGTATACTTTCTTGCCTATATATATATATAGGTGCAGTGTGGCTGTGTGGAAAGATGTTTGCTTCCCAAGCACATGGTTCTGGATTCAGTCCCACTGCATGGCACCTTGGGCCAGTATCTTCTACTATAGCCTCAAGCTGACCAAAACCTTGTGTTTGGATTTGGTAGATGGAAGCTGAAAGAAGTTCGTCGTATAAATGTGTGTGCATGTGCGTGTGTGTGTGTGTGTGTGTGTGTGTGTGGACAGAGAGAAATAGGAGGATAGTGAAACCTACTTCCTTGCACATTGAAAATAGGTGTTCAAATAAACATCCACGATTTGCCTTGATACGATATAGCTGTAAAAAGCGAGCGAGATGAATAAAAGTTTATTTCAAAATTACAATGGCTTAATAGTATACTATAGTTACTCACTTCAGCATTATATGCCCATATTTATGAAAAGTATGTATAATTCTAAAATATTACCTTTCTCATCCACAGCAATTCTAAGTTAATGGTTTATAAATATTTTCAGAAATTTAGTGGGTAAGAAAGTATAACTTTCCTTTCAAAAATTCAACATGCTTCTTTCCAAGATAGCAAATATGTATATATAGACAGAGAGAAAGAGGAAGACAGCGAAATCTACTTCCTTGCATGTTGAAAATAGATGTTCAAATAAACATGATTTACCTTGATATGAAATAGCTGTAAAAAGCGGACGAGATGAATAAAAGTTTATTTCAAAATTACAGTGGCTTAATCGTGTACTATAGTTTCTAGTTCAATGTTCAAATTAAATAAATTAATTTAAAGTTAATTTAATTTTAAGTTTAATGTGTATATTTGTGTATGTGTCTGTGTTTGCACCCCCACCATCACTTGAAAATCGATGTTGGTGTGTTTATGCCCCTGTAACTTAGTGGTTTGGCAAAAGAAGCCAATGGAATAAGTACTAGGCTTACACAGAATAAGTCCTGGAGGTTGATTTGTTTGACTAAAGGTGGTGCTCCAGCATGGCCACAATCAAATGACTGAAACATGGAAAAGAACAAAAGAATATATATACACACAACAGGCTCCTTTCAGTTTTCATCTGCCAAATCCACTCACGAGGCTTCAGTCACATATAGTATAAGTGTTTTGTTTATTTGCCAAATTTGCTGTGGGGTAATGTCTAGGGAAAGTGCCCAGCACACTGGTGAGTTAAAGAGTGCTGAATGGTGAAGACCAGACTTGGATGCTGAGAATCGTAGATACTGACATTTCACCAATATTGTGGCTTATCAGTCGCATGTACTCATCTCCAAACAATGTGAATTGCTGCTGTGTGACTTATATGCACAAAGAGTGAAATCTATTTGCAGATGTACTATGGCATAGCTCATATGAAAGAAAGTTAAATTGCAATTAAAAATACATGCTTTGTGTATGTGTTTTGTTCATACACCAAATTTGTTGCTCAGGATATGTGTGTGTGTGTGTAAAAAGGTAAGTTTCCAAATTAGGTTGGTAGGGACATTCAATCCTAGCAGGTAGCATATTTACTTTTACTGATTAATAATGCTGGTTAACCTTCATTAGTGTAGAAAAACTCCATTTAGTTTATTTTACTATCCACAGTAGATCTTCACATTGGTAAATCCATATGTCTCCATAGAGACTGCATGCTGTCAGTAGAGAAGAAATAACAAATTAATATCATAATAAAGAGAGCAGAGATTTATATATCCAGTCCTATTCTACTGTCAATCATGTCTTTCCAGACAGCAGAATAAAACTGGGTGTATAAACCTCTGTTCCCCTTATTATTGATTTATTATATCAGGTCATCCCATAAGTTCTGTCTGATTTTACCTTTTTTTAAAATTGAATGAAATTTAATTGTATTTTAGAATGTCTAATGGAATTAAAAATTATTTTTATGCATTTGTGTACATTTAAACTAATTAAATATCATTTTACAGAATAATATTAGGTTGTCAAGAAAGTTTGGTTTTAAATGATATATTTTCAAATTAATTTTCATTAAATTACTCTGACTTTCATTTTAAAGCCCGTTTTTCGCTCTACCTAATTGCGTGGTGTTTGTTTTTAAATAATTAGGCCATTTTTTCTGGAATGTTGAATACAACATGGACAAAAAGCAAATTCGCACAATTTTCTTATTCCAGTTCAAGCTAGGCCAAAAAGCTGCTGAAACAGCTCGTGACATCAACGATATGTTTGGCCCAGGAACCCCTAATGAACGCACAGCACAATGGTGGTTCAAGAAATTTTGTAGCAGTGACAAGAGTCTTCAAGATGATAAGCATAGTGGTCGGCCATCGGATGTTGACAACGATCAACGAAAAGCC
This sequence comes from Octopus bimaculoides, assembly GCF_046866305.1. Lineage (NCBI taxonomy): Eukaryota > Metazoa > Mollusca > Cephalopoda > Octopoda > Octopodidae > Octopus > Octopus bimaculoides. Next base: position 45,762,400 of record NC_142934.1, read on the forward strand.
TTCGTGTAACCCGATCCACACACAACTGTTCGAGAGCTTGCTTCTGAATTAGACGTAACATATTCGACAATTTCCAACCACTTGAAAGAGACTGGAAAAACAAAAACACTTGAGAAATGGGTGCCGCATGTATTGAATGACAACCAAAAAAAACAAAAAAAACGCCATTTTGAAGTGTTGTTTTCCCTTCTTTTATGCAACAAGAATGACCTGTTTCTTAACCGGATTGTGACTTGTGATGAAAAGTGGATTCTTTACGACAACTGGCAACACTTAGCTCAGTGGTTGGACGCTGACAAAGCTCCATGGCACTTCGCAAAGTCAAAGTTGCACCAAAAGAAGGCCATGGAGACTGTTTGGTAGTCTGTGGCCGGTCTCATTCATCACAGCTTTTTGGATCCAAGCAAAACCATAATGGTGGAGTACTGTCAGCAAATGGATGAAACGTATAAGAAACTCCAGCAACAACAGCAGCATTGGTCAATAGAAAAGGACCAATTCTTCTCCACGACAACGCTCGGCCGCACATCACACAATTGACTCCTATATTAGCATGGGAAAATTATGTTAAATGATGGTAGTGGTGGTAGCAGAGGCAGTTGCAGTGGTGGCAGCTGTGATGGTGGATGATGGTGATAATGATGATGGTGATGATTTTTATTATTATTCATGATTTGACTCAGGTTCCTTCTTATTCCTGGAAGAATTTATGTGGATAGCAGGTTACTACCAGTAACCTTAGGTATCCACAGGCTTTCTATAGTCTTTCAAGTACTTAAAATCCCCCAGGTATTCTTCTTCTTCTTATTCTTATTGTTATTATTATTATTATTATTATTGAGTGAGAAAGCAATGCATACCACTAAAGTGATACAGGAGTACAAATATATGAAGCCCAATATATCCATCAAGACTACCTGTCTGATAAAGGTACACCAGGGACGTGCATCACAAGCATATGTGCATAACATGGTGATCTGAAATCAAGATGAACAGCACAAGACCTTGCAGGTGGGGACCCAGTTAGAATTTTATTCAGGTTCAACAGCTCATTCTGCTCAAAAGGTCCTTGAATAAAGGTTGTTTAAGTATGTTGAATGAAATACCCATGGTTCCAAAGGTGAATTATTCAAATCCCAAACAATTCCTTTCAGCACATGGCTATAATGCTCCCCCACTACTTCTGCTCATGATCAGAGATGATGCACATATCATCAGCCACTAAGGGACATGCTCAACTGGTTAAAGTCAAGCAAATCTGTGGTATTGAGCAGAATATTTGCTGTAGCCTATCTTTTATACCAAGACAAAACATGTACATGATAACACTTCCAATCAGTAAAGATCAGAAGCCATGAGAGTCACTGCTTGGTACTACATCAGAGCTTGCTCTTGTGGTAAATAAATGAAATCATCATCATTATTATTATCATTTATGGTTTCCTTTCATTATAACTTTATTTCACCTGTCTTAGTACCAGGCATCCTCCAGAGGCCAAGAGTAGCAAGGGCACTTTTGTTTTGCTAAGCATGCTAAAATTATCACCACATTTATTTCATTTTAGATGGCGAGTGCTTTCCGTAGTATATGAGTTGTACCCATCAAGGTTATCTTTTGTAGTTCACGGAGATTGGAGTTACCAGGGAGTTGCTTAATATATTTCTTAGCTCCCTTCTTTATCATTCCCAATGCACCGATTACTACTGGTATTATCGTAGTACTAAGCTTCCACATTTTTGTGATCTCAATTTGCAGATCTTGATAGTGAGAAAGCTTTCCATATTCCTTTCTTGAGACGTTTTGATCTTGTGGGACAGACATATCTATTAACAGATAAGTCCCTCTTTTGTAATCTTTGATCACAATGTCTGGTCAATTGGAGTTAATTTTTCTGTCTGTTTGTATTGGGAAGTTCCAAAGGATGGCGGCACTCTTGCCGTTTACTACATCCTCTGGATGGTACCTGTACCACTTATCATGGGATTTAATTTTGTAGTGTTTACAAGCATTCCAGTGGACGTACTGCCTTAGTCTGTCATGTCTTATGAGGTACTCTTTTCAGCAAGGACTGGGCAGCCAGAAACAACATGTTCAATAGTCTCTGTGAATTTTCCACAAATTCTGCATAAGGGGTCAGATCCATCTTTAAGGATATTTGCATGGTAGTTTCTGGTACATCAGCTCTGATCTTATGCTTATTTTTATTATTATTATTATTATTATTATTATTATCATTATTATTATTATTATTGTTCAGTAGTTTTATTTTTATAACATGCTTTCACTTTACTACCGAGCGCAGCTCTGTGTGCCTTGGGTATGTGCTGTGGTTTGCTGTGATGCTCTTATGGTTACTGTATTGAAAGTGTTTTGCGTAGGATGTGTGCAGTGCCCAGTAGTGCAATTTTCTGTATGTTATATATATTTGTAAGTCCATGTGTTTTTGTCTGAATATTTTTTTATTATACCTAAGGCACCTACTATGATAGGAATTGTTTCTGTTTTTAGATTCCACATTCGAGTTACCTCTATTTCCAGGTCTTTGTATTTTGAAAGTTTCTCCATTTCTTTTAGGGAAACATTGTCATCTTGCTGGTATTGATACATCAATTAGAAAGCATTTTTTTCCTTCATGATCTTTCACAACTATATCTGGTTTATTGGCCTTAATTTCTCTATCTGTGTGTATTGGCATATCCCAGAGTATGGTTGCTTTCTCGTTTTCTGTGACCTTTTCTGGCATGTGCCTATACCATCTTTTTTCTGTTGTTATTCCATAGTGTTGGCATAGCTTCCAGCATATGTAGGTCCCAGCTCTGTCGTGTCTGTGAATATATTCCTTCTTAGCCAGGACTGGGCAGCCAGAGATAATATGATTTATTGTTTCTTGACCATCGCCACATATTCTGCAGTTACTTGTTATGTTTCTTTTCATTATATGTTTTTGGTAATTTCTGGTGGGGAGGCTTTGATCTTGTGCAGCAATTAAAAATCCTTCAGTCTCTGCTTTGAGTCCTGAGCTTCTCAACCATTGCTGGGATTTTTCTCTGTCTATTTCTTTTGCATTTAGTTTAGCCCAGTATTTACCATGTAGGAGCTTTTCTTGCCATTGTTTTATCATGGTCCGTTGCTGTTCTAGTTTTAGTTTGGATTTCATTTGTTTTATAGCTTTCGTTGTTTCTTCTTCTTCTTCTTCATATTTGTTAGGTAGTATGATTTCTTGTTTGTATTTGTCAGCTTCCTTAAATACTGAAAACAGTTTTTTGTTTTGCTCGTGTTTTGTGGCTATTTGTATTAGTTTTCCTTGCTTCTGAAGTAGGTATTTTTGCAGTCCTATGGTGGTTATTTTATAATAGTTTTCCAGCTGTATAAGACCCCTACCACCTTCTGTACATTGTATATATAGCCTTTCTATGTCAGATTTTGGGTGGGGCATCCTAGATCCTGTCATTATTTTTCTTCTTCTTCTTATTATTATTATTATTATTTATAATTAAATTTTACTTCTCAGAGATCATGATCTTACCTCGTATGTGTATTTCGTGTGCAAGATTCTTGATGTGGATACGTGTGTTGAAAGAAATACAATTAAACCTTGGGAGAGGCATTATGCCGGTAATATATACTGTTATATACTGTTTATAAATTAATAAAGGACTGAACCAGTGCGTGTGTTTATTACTGGCATAATGCCTCTCCCAAGGTTTAATTGTATGATTTTACTTGTTCTGGTTAATTATGTGAGAGTGGACAGCAATCTGTTGTCAAAGGTCTCACAAGATATCAGTTGTTTTACAGCTTTTGTTGTTTCTTCTTTTTCTTCATAGCTGTCAGGTATTAATGACATTTTCTTGTATTTTTCAACTTCCTTAAGGACATATTATTATAATTATTATTATTACTATTATTATTATTATGATTCAGCCAGGTGGTTATTCACAATAACAGTAAATTTTTATTGTTTATTCATTATTTCTTATAAACTTCATCTAAGCATGTGGCTGGCTATGTGTACACATCATTGATAAGGCTCAACAAGGATAAACTGCATTGGACATTCTCACTAGCTGCTGCTGCTGGGATGGTTTTCTTCCTTCTGTATATTGTTTTTAAACACAGTACTTCCATAAAGGTGTTGATGAATATCACAGTAAATTGCCTTTCAATGATGTACATATATATTATGATACATAAATTGCTAGGCACAAGTGTGGCTGTGCGGTCAAGGAGTTTACTTCTCAACCATGTAGTTCCGTGTTCAGTCTCACTGCACAGCACCCTGAGCAAATGTTTCCAACTATAGTCCTGGGTCAACCAAAACCTTATGATTGGATTTGGTAACCAGAAACTGAAAAAGCTCATTTTTTATATGTGTGTGTGTGTGTGTGTGTGTGTGTGTTTTGGTTTTGGTTGGGCCAGGGCTACAATAGCTGACACATGCCCGAGGTGCTGCATAATGGGACTGACCCCAAGACCACGTGGTTGGGAAACAAGTTTCTCAATCACATAGCCATGCCTGCACCTGTTTATGCTTATATTATCATTCTGGTTTCCTTTAAGTACACTGCAGGACAAAAATTTTCTTTCTTTTTGTCTTTGGTCACTAAGGGTCATTTCCTATTTGCTTCTATCTAGAAATCAAAGGAAATGTTTACTATTCCCTTTAAAGTTTGCTTTTGTAACCTGGACATCAATGTTTTGAAACTGACCTATTTTCCATTACATTTCAGACAGATTCAATGCTGAGTCGTTGAGGCAGAAATATCGTTATAGTAAATATTCTGCTCAATACCACACAGATTTACCTTATCAGTTGCTTGACCGTAACCACTTGAGCATGTCCTTTAGTGACTGACATTACATGCATCACTGAAGAAGAGCAGGAGTAGTGGGGGAGCACATAGCCATGTGTCGAATGGGATTCTTTGGGGTTTCAATAAATGTAACAAAAGCAATGTTTCAAGGAAATATTTGCCATTTTTCATACTTTCTAGGGATAAGCAAATAGGAAATAATAGAAGGTGGTCTAATAATTAAGTTATTTTTAAACTTTTTTTTAGTGGTTTCAGTCATTAGACTATGGCCATGCTGGTGCACTGCCTTGAAGAGATTTTAGGTGAATGAATCAACCCCATTACTTCTTTTCTTTTTTAAGCTTAGTACTGATTCTATTGGTCTCTTTTGCTGAACTGCTAAATTACAGGGATGTAAATACACCAACACCATTGTCAAATGGTGGTGAAGGTGGCACAAACACAGACACACACAGACACACACACACACACAGACACACACACACACACAGACACACAAACACACAACATGACAAACTTCTTTCAGTTTCCATCTACCAAATGCACTCATGAGGCTTTGGTCAGCGCAAGGCTATATAGAAACCACTTGGTCAAGGTGTTACACTATGGGACTGAACCCAGAACCATGTGGTTGGGAAGCAAGCTTCTTGAGAGAAGTACTTACCAGCTACTTCTCTCAATACTTATCCCCAACCTAAGTTGAGAGGGTCTTTGTCTTGCTATTTACTTGGTTACCTCACTGGTGCTGGTGCCATGTAAAGAGCACCCAGTAAACTCTGTAAAGTGGTTGGCAAACGACTACCATTTATAGAAACCATGCGAAAGTAGACAATAGAGCTTGGCGTAGTCCTCTGGCCCACCAGCTCCTGCTGAACCAACCAATCTATGCCAGCATGGAAGGAGGATGTTAAATGATGACAATAGTGATGATTATGATGGTGATGGAGATGATGGTGGTGATGATAGCGATGTTGATGATAGTTATATTGATATAATGATGATGATGATAGTAATGTTGATATGATACTGGTGATGATGATAGTGATGATGATGATATGCAATTTTGTAAGGGGATGGTTTAGTGTTTCTATACCATTCATTTAAAGTCAGAAATGAGGACTACCACCTTCTTTTCTTTTTCGTTTCTTTTCTTTCTTTTTTTCTTCAATTTTTTTTTTTTTTTTGCTGAGCATGTGGGGTGGGAGTGGGGGATCATTAGCATGACACTTAACTTATTTTTCTCTGACCGCTTAAATCCAGGATGTATGGTTTGTTGAGAGGTTTGTTGGTAGGCGCAGGAGTAGCTGTGTGGTAAGTAGCTTGCTTACCAACTACATGGTTCCGGGTTCAGTCCCACTGCGTGGCACCTTGGGCAAGTGTCTTCTACTATAGACTTGGGCCGACCAAAGCCTTGTGAGTGGATTTGGTAGACGGAAACTGAAAGAAGCCCGTCATATATATGTACATATATATATATATATATATATATATATATATATATATGTGTGTGTGTATATATATATATATATATATAAACATAATTAAAGGATCATTATGTTTATAAATTTAAAAGAACTTTTTAAATAAGTTCTTTACCGATAATGGTTTTTTACATACTGAACTACTTGGTAAAAATTATTAATTATTAATAAATTAATCTTTTACCCTATATTTATATATATATATATATATATATATGTATGTATGTGTGTGTGTATGTTTGTGTGTCTGTGTCCCCCCAACTTCGCTTGACAACTGATGCTGGTGTGTTTACGTCCCCGTAACTTAGCGGTCCGGCAAAAAGAGACCGATAGAATAAGTACTAGGCTTACAAAGAATAAGTCCTGGGATCGATTTGCTCGACTAAAGGCGGTGCCCCAGCATGGCCGCAGTCAAATGACTGAAACAAGTAAAAGAGTAAAAGAGAACTATAAAAATAGAACATTGACTTCAATGCTATGCAGGGACGAGCATGTCAAAGAATAGACCCAATGTTTCCTCGGCATGTGATAAAGGGGCCAGTGAAATACAGGGGCTGATGTAATTAGAGCTAATTTTGAAGTTAAAAGAAGTTGAGATCAAATTTGCACTCTGACCTCGTAAAAACGCTCACCAGCCACAACCACCCAAACGAACCCATGCATTGGAGAGTCGTTGCCTGAGTTCCGCAAAGGTGTCATCCACCAGGAGGGGGGGGGATCACCAACAAATGATGGATGCCATGACGTGCTGTTACAGCGCATGTTCCCATACTACTACTACAACAACTACTACTGCTACTACTACTACTACTACTACTACTACTACTACTACAACAATAACTACTATTACTACTACAATAACTACTACTACTACTATTAAAATACATTTCTTTTATTAGCCACACAGGGCTCAACAAAGATGGGACAAATACAATGTAGAGCTTTTCTTTGGGGAAGGGGGGAAGGAAAAAAGGGGGGGGGGTCGATCAAAAAACAAAAAAAAAACTATCAATAGGGATCGTGTATCACACAGTAATGTTCTCGTGTAAAAAGAGGGGAGGACAGTTTAGGTTTGGCCGTGGAAAGAAAAGCCTACGGAAAAGACCACGGTAACCTTGGTCAATATTCTCATTGAAGAAACTATAACAGTAAGTGACTCTCTTTTGCCTTTTTGTTTTATTTTTTTTTTCTTGTTCATAGGGTTATGCTCAAGCTGGCTCCGTCGTTCACACGTGCCATCCTTGCTACATTCACCCATCTTTTTTTTAAGCATTCACTAGACAAGACTTCCCTTTCTACTCTCACCTTCCTCTTCAGGTGATACTTGAAGAAGTTGATGAGAGATTGCCCAGAGAGGAAAGTCTTTGTCTCTAGACCTTTCAGACGCGTCCACCATACACATTATTTCGCCATAGCCACAAGTACGATGAAAATAGCTCTTCCTTCCCGTTTAAAGGAAGGAGGCGCGACAATATTCACGATAGACTCGGCTGATAGACCGACTCGTCCCACACGCGATAGCAGTTGTTCGACGTAAGCCCACAGCTCGGAAATGGTGGGACACTGTACGAGTGCGTGCAGAACGGTTTCGTCGCTCTGCCGGCATCTCGGACAGGTCGGCCCCGTGTTTCTCGAGCCATGCCTGTAGAGCTTATCCCGAACCGGTAGTGCTTCTCGATAGCACTGCCAGGCCAGGGATCTCTGGAAGTTGTCCATAGGTCCCGGCCCGAAGGTCGTCTTAAACAGGCGGGTCAGGTATTCCTCGTCTACGCCCAGGTTCGCCCCGAGATCGTCGTCGTACCTTCCCTCCACTAATCCACTATAGAATGCGTTAGTTGTGATGCAGTCGCTCAAGGTTGACCCGGGTTGTTGGAGTTGCCGAAGAGCAACGTGACACTCGCAGTGCCATTCGCCCTTCCTCGGCCTCTTCTTGATCCACGACTGCAGTTCGGTCATGGAGACGAGCTGCGGGAAAGCGCTCCGCACAAACGGTGACCACACCTGTTCACCGCTGTCTACATAGAGCCGGAGATGTCGCAGTCTCAGCGCGTGTCTGCGCATCATCAACGACGGCATGCCCAGTCCTCCTTTTAACGGGTGTTGGCGGCAAACGGATCGCCTAACCATCGGAACGCTTCCTTTCCACAAGAAGCGGAAGAGGATGCGCTCCAGTTTGGTGATGGTAGGGTCGGGACAAGGAACGACGGTCAGGCGGTAGTAGATGACGAACGCGATGTACGTGTTCACCACCTCCGCCCGACCTTTTAGGGAAAGCTTCCTCTCGGCCCATTGCCGGGCTAGAGTGGCCACCCTTCTCGTTATCTCGTCCCAGTTCTTCTCCGTTTGGAGGTCTGGACCAAACCAGACCCCGAGCAACTCAACCGGACCGTCAGTCCAACGTCCCACGACGGAGGCGCTACTTGACGGCATGGGCTTGCTTCTCCAGGTGCCGAGCCGCAAGCCCCCTGACTTATCCCGGTTGATTTTCGCTCCCGTTACCGCTTCGTAGTCTCTCAGTGTCTCGCCGACAAACTCAATGTGCTTTTGGCTTGACACTATGACGGTGACGTCGTCCGCGTATGCCGACACGCTCGTCCCGCATCCCAACTCTCGCGGGATGCTCCTCAGCGTCGCCAGCTTCCGCAGTAGTGGCTCGAGAGTCAACACGTACAGAAGCGACGAGAGGGGGCATCCCTGACGGACCGAACGTGCAATGCCGAAGGGTCTTGATAGATGCCCATTGACGCGAACTACCGAACGGATGCCTCTGTACAAGGCAGCCATCCAGCCGCGGAAAATGGGACCGAAGCCGGCCGCTATGAGGACAGCCTCCAAGTATTGATGGTCTACCCTATCGAAAGCTTTCGATTGATCTAAATTGATCAGGGCCCCACCCATGCCAGGTTCCTTAACTACCCGCTCTATGATGTAGCGCATCAGATGGAGGTTGTCATGGATGCTCCTGCCCGGCACGGCGCACGTTTGCGCCTTGCCGATCAGTTTCTCGATGACAAGCGCCAATCGCTTGGCTAACACCTTGGCCAAAATTTTCAGGTCTGCATTGAGCAGAGTGATGGGCCTAAAGTTATCTATGACGTCCCCCTTGTTTGGATCTTTCTTCAGCAGCGTTACGGCTCCTCGGCTCACAAAACCGGGAATGCTCCCGTTTTGCTGCCAGTTGCAGTACACCGCCACCAAGACGTCTCCAAACAAGTCTGGCATACAGTTGTAAAGCTCGTAGGGCAGACCATCCAAACCCGGAGATTTGTCCCTCGAGCATCCAGCCATCGCGTCCCTCACTTCCGCCGCCGTGATGACCCCTTCGCAGCACTCCGCCTCTCTTGCCGAGAGTCGTGGCAGGCTGTGCAGGTAGGCACTGAAGTCCACCCTGCGTTCTCGCTCGCCACTCGTCCCAAACAGTCGAGCAAAGTGTCGCTGAAAGGCCTCACACATTTTGCTTGGTTCGAGCAGTGTGCGCCCCTGTTCATCCACCAGAGACCGAATGGTGGCTTTGTTGCCCTGTTGCGCCTCCGTCACCCGGGCCTCTTGCGCGGCTCCAACACCTTCGTTTCTTAGAGAACGCATCCTAGCCCTGACAACGCACCCTTCGTGTTTGGCGTTGAAGTGTTGGTCTAGGGCCAACCTCGCCGCCAAAACGTCGGATGCGATGCCACTTCTAATTGCCTCTTCTAGCTTCTTAACTAGCTCACCCTCTAGTCTGTTTCTGTCTATGGCTAGTGCTTTGCTACACCTAACCGCTTCTGCTTTTATTGCTCTCTTGAGGGCAAACCACCATTTGTTATTGATGATGGCTCCCGTCAAAGCCCTCTTTACTAACGTGCTAATCCGGTCTCTCAAAACCTGTCTCGACGGGAAAGACGCGTTTAGTTTCCAGTAACCGGGGCCCTGCCTATGTGTCTTATCTAAGTCTAGCGTACACGTCACAAGTTTGTGATCCGTGTAGCTGACTATGTGAAATTGTGGACACCCTATGCTATCTCTATCTACTCTCCTACACAGTACTCTATCTAGATACGATCTCGACAACCCGATGCGGTTTGTCCATGTCCACATTGGCGCATTCGGGTGGTCGAGTCGGTACCTGTCAGACAGTTGAAAGCGTCTGAGCAGGTCTTTGAGGCATTTGTATCCCCGTCTATTCCTATCTCTGCCCACATAGTCTAGACGCGTGTCCAAGGTAGCATTCCAATCCCCCACTAAAAGTAAAGGACGAGACGTTCCTAGGAATACTTCTAGACGTCGAAAGAAATCCGGCCTACCTGTTAAAGGTGGTGCGTATACTGATATGAGTGGAAAAGCACACCCATAGCTGCCATCGACATCCAGAACAACCAATCTACCCTCCGGGTCTATGAATACTGTCTTTACTTCGAGATCCAGACTCTTGCGAAAGAGTACCGCCGTGCCACTACCACCCATTCTCGGTAGACAGGGAGAAAAATAAATGTTGAACTGTCTGCCAAACATGGACGTTAGGGCCCGCCGATCGTGGAGTCTGGTCTCGTTTATGGCTATGATTTCTAGTTTGTGTGACTTTATGTCGTTTAGGAGGTACCCTTGTTTCCAAGGGGACCCCAAGCCACGCGCATTTACACAACCAATATTGAGCATAATTTTGATTTGAGTGTTAAAGTTTTAAAGACAGTCACTTACCGTTCGAAAGTTTTTTGTGTCTCCTCCTTTGGGTTTTCTTCGAGGAGATTGCTGCATAGTTTTTTCGCCAGGTATTTTTGGCATTTGCCAACTGCCTTGGGAAAAATAGATTTTAGTGTGTGGTGCAGGGTTGGTGTTATATGTAGTATTTTGATGTGTTCTGGCGGTGTTGTGTACGGGTGGTTGCTGGTTTTTATGTTTTCATTTGTTATGTTTGTTTTTGTGTTGATGTATTCCATCAACTCTGAGTTTTTTGTGTTGATGGCAGTGAGCATTGTGTGTGTGCTTGCTTTTGGAGTCTTGTTGCTTGTGTGTGCTTGTGTTGGTGTCTGGAGTGTTTTCGGGAGTTGTGTATCTCCCTGCTTTGTTTGTGTTTGCTTTTCTTTTCTTGCTCCTCTTCCTCCTTCCTTTCTGGGATATTTGCCATTCCTCATCACTTTCGTCTTCCGACGAGGGTTCTGAGGAATCGGAAGGGGGTAGGGGCAAATTGTGAGCGTCTGTGTGTGTTTGTGTGAGGGGTTGTGTTGCTGTTTTTGTTGGTGTTGGTTGCTTGTTATTTGTGTGAGGTGTATGTGATGTGGGGGAGGGGGAGACAGTCTTGGAATTTTCTTTTTTTTCTCCTACTTCCTCACTTGTTGTTTTTGCAGTTGCTGTTGTCTTCTCAGTTGCCGGTGTTGCTTGTATTTCTCTTGTTTTGATTGTTGATGGTGGTGTTGGTAGTAGGGGTTTTTTCCTGGGTTTTGGTGGTTGCCCTTGTTGCTTTTTTTGGTTGGCGGCGGTTGGGCAACTGTCCTTGAGGTGTGCCTCGCTGCCGCATACATAACAGCGTGGCCGCCTTCCTTCCACCACTACATATAACTTGTGGTCTTTTGCCAGTTGGATGTGTGTGGGGATCTTTTGGCACTCCTCTTCAGTGATGTGGAGGAGGATTTCGATTTTTTTTCCTCCTTCCCAGTTTTTCTCCTCTGCAGTAGCAATTTATAATATATGTGCCTCCTCCATTTCGAGGCATATAGAACCTACTATCCACTGTGTTTCCACTTGTGAAGGGACATTCTTTACTGTCACCTTCGTCACTCTTTGTCCAAGATAACTCGGTATCATCACCAAGTCATCTGTGTGGAGAGAGAGTGTCGAAAATTCCTTCGCTAACTCTTCGCTCTGAAAGCGTACTAGGACCGTGGCAAATTTGCGTCCCCAAGTAACATGGCTTTGAAAGGGCCATATCGGTTTGAGACAAATCTCAATTTTTTGGGTGGAGAAATTCTCTGGTCGCTTGGTTTTCTTGTTGATAAGTCCGTATGATATGTGCTTCTTGTTTGTGTTTTCGATGATTTCTTTTGGTATGTGTATTTGTACAGTGTCACCTTCTTTCGTGAGAAGGGATTTTGTATCATTGATTTGTTTTGGGGTGAATGTTAATATTGTTCTTTTTTCTTTCGTTGCATCGGCAAAATTTGTTTTTGTGATGCTGGCAGATATGTTATTTGTGGCGTTTGTGGTCTTGTTTATCTTGTTCGTCTTGTAGTTGTTGATGGTGGTGTTGACAGTGGTGTTGGTACTGCAGGTTCAAAGGTGGTGGTAGTGGCAGCAGAGTTTGTCGAAGTAGTGTTGGTGTTGAAGGCCGGTGTCCTGTTGTTGTTGCTGTTGTCACTGGTGGTAGCAGTGGTGAAGACAGTGGTCGTGTTAGCAAGGACATTTGTGTAGTTGTTGTTGTTGTTGTAACTGGTGACGGTGGCAGGCAAGACTGCTGTAGCAGCAGAGTTTTTACACGTGATGGTGGTAGTGGTGGTGGTTGAGGCAGTAGCAGTTGACTCAGAATCATTGCTCTTCTCCATCGCCTGTCTGCGTTCATGCGGAACGGCATTAAGTATTTTCGCCTCTGGCATTAGGGGCGGGAAATCGGCATCGTTGAAAACGTTAGCCATATTTGCTTTACAAAATATGGCTAGGAACGAAGAAGATGTTTTTTTAATTTTTGGAAATAAGGCTCTAAATAGAGCTATTTCCGATTTGAAAAATATATGTTCACGGAGTATTTTGTGTTACACACAACTTATACAAAATTTAAAAACAAAATAGGTCTTTTAAGGAGTGAAAAATGCAACTTACATGGGAGCCGATGTGTCTACCGTCCGTCCATGATGATAGATAACAGTAACTACTACTACTACTACTACTACAACTACTACTACTACTGCTGCTGCTACTACTACTACAATAAACACTAATACTACTACTCCTGCTGCTGCTACTACTACTACAATAAACACTAATACTACTACTCCTGCTGCTGCTGCTATTACTACTACAAGTACTACTACTACTACTACTACTACACAGATGTTTTGCAGTGTTTGTTCCTACTCTTTGTATTCTGAGTTCAAATCTCACTGTCTCCTATTTGAGTGGTTGCCTTAATCCATCACCTGGATTATCACTATCACCTGGTGCTTTCAGTATCAATCCATCACAGGATTAACTCCCAGCTGTTTGCTCACACTCAATATTCTGCTGAGCGTACTGAAACAACGTGAAATGAAGAATTTTATCTTTTCTTATATCTTTTACTTGTTTCATTCGTTAGACTGTGGCCATGCTGGAGCACTACCCTGAATTGTTACTCAAATGAATCAACACCAGTACTTAGTTTTTTAAAGCCTGGTACTTTTTCTATCAGTCTCTTTTGCCAAACCGCTATGCTATCAGGATGCAAAGACACCAATACCAGTTGTCATTTGGTGATGAGGGGATGAAATACAGACACAAAGATGCACACACATAGATACAGGTACATATATATATACACACATACACACACACATAGATACATGTACATATATATATACACACATACACACACACACACATATATATATATATTTAATATATAAATAAAAGCACATATCCATACATATATGTACATACCTACATCAATATGCATGTATGTATACATATAGATGTAGGTATGTACATATCATCATCATCATCATCATTGTCGTTTAACGTCCGCTTTCCATGCTAGCATGGGTTGGACGATTTGACTGAGGACTGGTGAAACCAGGTGGCTACACCAGGCTCCAATCTGATTTGGCAGAGTTTCTACAGCTGGATGCCCTTCCTAATGCCAACCACTCCGAGAGTGTAGTGGGTGCTTTTATGAGCCACCGGCACGAAGGCCAGTCAGGCGGTACTGGCAACGGCCACACTCAAAATGGTGTATTTTACATGCCACCTGCACAGGAGCCAGTTCAGCGGCACTGGCAACGATCTCGCTCAAATGTCTTTACATGTGCCACCAGTACAAGTGCCAGGAAGGCAACACTGGGCACAGGTACCATCGCATATATATATATATATATATATATATATATATATATACTATCCATATCACGTCCTCACTTTGTTGTTTTTTTGTTTTTTTGTTATTGTTTTTTTTAACTATATATATATATATATATATATATATATATATATATATATATATATATACATACATATATATGCATATATATATATATGTATATATATGTATACAACAGGCTTCTTTCAGTTTCTGTCTACCAAATCCACTCATAAGGCTTGGTCAGCCTGAGGCTATAGTGCAAGACACTTGCCCAAGGTGCCATGCAGTGGGACTGAACCTGGAACCATGTGGTTGGGAAGCAAGCTTCTCACCACATACCCACATTCTGTGCTTGTTTGTTTTTTGCAAAACACAATGCCCTACCAGGTGTGGGAATTGAAACTATGACCTTACAATTGTGAGTCCAGCATTCTAACTACTAGGCATGTGCTTTCACAATGCAGAAGCAACATATGTAGTAGTAGTAGTAGTAGTAGTTGTAGTAGCAGCAGCAGCAGTAGTAGTAGTAGTAGTAGTACAGGGGCGTGCACTGTAACTGTGCATTGCTGCATCCACCATTTGCTTGTAATTCCACACTCCTGGTAGATGACACTTTTGCACCACTCAGGTGACAACTCTCCAAACCATGGGTCTGTTTGGGTAGTCATTGCTGGTGAAGGTTTCTCGAGGCCAAAATGCAATTCCTATCTCAAAATATTCTGCAAAATCATTTTATTTATATTTTGAAAGCATGAAAGCAATAAAGAAGATAAACAAAATAAGTCAAACCAGAGTCATTAGTTAACAGAAATTATAGTTTATCTGTTTTTGACTCATAATAAATATTTCTTTCCAATACAAAGATATAGAAACACAAAGGCATACACAAACATAGGTGCCTTTATATATATATATATAAGGAAAATAGGGATGAAAACATCATCTAATATTTCACTGGCTCCACTGTTAAATACTCAA
>NC_142934.1:45780193-45800193 GCF_046866305.1 Octopus bimaculoides
AGTTTTGAAGCTGAAGATGGTTTGTTAGGATCTTGGAAAATGGTGACGTCAGCACAACCATAGAATTGTTCTTGGTTACCGCATCCTATGCATCCCTTGTTTGTAACGGAATCAACACCCCAGCTATTACCTGTTTAAAAATAGAAATTACTGATAATCATTTCAGGAAAGCACAATATAACAACAGGTTTATTTTATGTGTACTTACATAAGGATTTACATTAATAAAAGGAGTGGTTAAACCTGATTTTTACTTACGTGCTGTTTAGATCTGAGTTAGCTCTGATTAAAAAGACTTATGATTGAAAACAACCCATTAACAGAGTCAATAGAACACCTTCAGTGTTTACTCTTGCTGCCTGCATTCTTAGGTTGATTTTGCCTGTCATCCTTCATCATCATCATCATCATCATCATCGTCGTTTAACGTCCGCTTTCCATGCTAGCATGGGTTGGACGATTTGACTGAGGACTGGTGAAACCGGATGGCTACACCAGGCTCCACTCTGATTTGGCAGAGTTTCTACAGCTGGATGCCCTTCCTAACAACCACCACTCAGAGAGTGTAGTGGGTGCTTTTACGTGCCACTGGCATGAAGGCCAGTCAGGCGGTAAAGTATCTGTTAAATACTGGGGCTGTTTCTCTCCCACTCTCTGAATCAGCTACATTGAAAGGAACCAAACAAGGAGTGTATGCATCATTGAATCACTAATCTTGTCTCAATCATTTGGTGGACTCAATATAAAGGAAAGATTGAAGCATTTCAGCTGTGGCCACCCCTAAAATATTTTTGATACTGTGTAAATGGGACTCTATTATTAAATGTTTTACTTTCTTTTTTAACATAGACACACCCATGGCTGTGTGGTAAGAAGCTTACTTTCCTACTACATGGTTCTGGGTTCAGTCCCTCTATGTGGCACCTTGGACAAGTGTCTTCTACTATAGTGTCGGGCTGACCAAAGCCTTGTGAGGGAATTTGGTAGACAGAAACTGAAAGAAGCCCATCATACACATATATATATACATATTTATCTGAGTGTGTCTTTGTGTCTGTGTTTGTCCCCTTCCCACCTTCACTTGACAACCGATGTTGGTGTGTTTACATCCCTGTAATCTAGCAGTTCAGCAAAAGAGACTGATATAATAAGCACTAGGCTTACAAAGAATAAGTCCTGGAGCCGATTTCTTCAACTAAAACTCCTTTAAGGTGGTGCCCCAGTATGGCCGCAGTCAAATAACTGAAACAGGTGAAAAAATAAAAGAAAGAATAAGGTATAGGTGCAAGCATAGCTGTGTGGTAAGAAGCTTGCCTCCTACCCATGTGATCTTCAGGTCCACCTGTCCTATTAGTTGCAGCCAGTCAAATCAATACAGCTGTCTCTCCATCTCCAGTCAATACAGCATCGACTTTCAATCAAATAGTAGACAGTTGTGATATAACTGTAGTCATGTTTGTATCCCAATCACAAGGTCATTTTTGTCTTGATTGCTCAGACGCATCTAGTAGGAAATTGCTACCGTGGAAAGCAGCAGTGAGGAAATCTTTATGTGGTCACACATCTGGCTAGAAATAAAAGCCAAATATCTCTCAAGTAACACCTTACCCTGTAATAACTATTCTCTTTTCTTTTAATGTTTCAGTCATTTGACTGCGGCCATGCTGCAGCGCGCCTTTAGTCGAGCAATTCGACCCCAGGACTTATTCTTTGGATGCCTAGTACTTATTCTATCGGTCTCTTTTGCCGAACCGCTAAGTTACGAGGACCCAAACACACCACCATCGGTTGTCAAGCGATGTTGGGGGGACAAACACAGACACACACACATATACATATATATATATATATATATATATATATGTACATATATACGACAGGCTTCTTTCAGTTTCCGTCTACCAAATCCACTCACAAGGCTTTGGTCGGCCCGAGGCTATAGTAGAAGACACTTACCCAAAGTGCCACGCAGTGGGAATGAACCCGGAACCATGTGGTTGGTAAGCAAGCTACTTACCACACAAATTTTTAACACTTGCTTTTATTAGAATAAAAATATCAATATTTAAAGTACAGAGAGATGCTGAGTCATCTTTTGATTTGAACAATATTATTGCATTTTTCAAATCTTGTACCTATTACTTGTTGCGGAAAATAGTAAACAATGAAAATAACTGGGTAACAGAAATTATATTTCTTAATATGACGGGTAGAAAATAAATAAGAAATTTTTATGGAAAATAAAGAATTGTATGGTTTGAAGTGCAACTTGTCAGTAAACGAAAGAGCCAGTATTGAAAGAACCAGAAAAAAAACTGTTAACAAGAGAAAAAAAACAAAACTGTTGCAAAAGTAAATGAGAAATTTTTAGGGAAATTAACTAAGTGTACAGATTTAAGTGAAATTTTTGAAGTTACTTCAAATCAACGGAACAGTCTGCTTGTGAAATTAACATGCAAGTGGTTGAGTACTTCACAAGCTTGTGTACGAAGTTCTCAAAAATATTCAGCATGACACAGAATATGACAAGGCTGGCCCTTTGAAATACATGTTCTTATTGTTGCCAGCTGAGTGAACTGCAGTAATGTGAAATAAAGTGTTTTGCTCAAGGACACAACACATTACTGGGAACTGAACTCAATACCTTACAATTGTGAGCCAAATACCCTAACCACTAAACCATGTGCCTTCATCATCATCATCATCATCATCATCATCATCATCGTTTAACGCCCGCTTTCCATGCTAGCATGGGTTGGACGATTTGACTGGCAACACCAGGCTCCAATCTGATTTAGCAGAGTTTCTACAGCTGGGTGCCCTTCCTAACGCCAACCACTCAGAGAGTGTAGTGGGTGCTTTTACGTGTCACTGGCACGAAGGCCAGTCAGGCGGTACTGGCAACGATTAATTTAAAAAGTACAAAACTCTACTCTCCATCAGAATAGGATTCTTGTTGTAGCATTGCAGCCACTTTGTGAAGGCCTTATGAAAGTCCTCTAAAGGGAAGATGTTCAGAACCCTTGTCACAGCTTCTTTACCTTCTCCTTCAGCTTCGGAAAAAACTAACAATATCAAAAAATTAAAACCAACCAATTAACTTACCAGCATTGTATTTCCACCGAAACACACAATATGGACATGAAAGTCCTTTAGGTAACTGAAGGTTTACTTTCACTGTTGTTGAGCCCATTTCAGCTTTAATAGGAAACTTGTACATGTTCTTCTTTCCAGCTATTTGCAGGGGATGAGACTCAAAACATTCTAGAGGTTCTGGGTCAGAATATTTTTTCTTGGGACATAATGTAAACATGAACCAGCCTTTGTGATTTGCTGTCAATTGAACCTGTACTTCGACTTGTTGGCCTTCTGTGTAATTTCGGACAATGATTCCTGTAGCATATTTTCCATTTACTTCATTGGGACGGGGTCCATCATATGGATCTCCGCATACGCCACATTTACCTCCATTTTTTTTATATTGCACCTAAGTCAATATGAAATAAAAAAAATAAAAATTGAAATTAATAAAAATCAACAACAGTTTCACATTTTGGCATAAGGTCAGCAATTTTAGGAGAGGGGCTAAGTTGATTACATCAACCCTAGTAGTTGACTGGTATTGATTTCATTGATCCTAAAAGGATGAAAGGCAAAGTTAGCCTTAAAAGAATTTGAACTCAGAATGTAAAGCTGGAACAAATACTGCCAAATATTTTGTTGGTGTGCTAGGAAAAATAAATCACTTGTTACAAGGGTAAAGGAGATGCTTTAGGTAGAAAAAAGATTATATAGCTATCAAATTGCCGAACTAGGTGATGTAAGTTATGAATAGTATTATAGCTCCATTGCAGTTTGGTTTTGTGCTAGGGAGAAGGGTTGGTGATGCCATCTTCCTTCTAAGTCAACTGCAAGACAAGTATTTAGCTGAGAATAAGCCATTGTAATTGGCATTCATTGAGTGGGAAAAGCCTTTGACAGACTTCTTCACCCTATGGACAAAGAGCCACACAAGCCATGTACTGGAGTACTTTCAGTAAGGTGAGGGTTAGTAATGAATAAAGCAATGAATTTAGAGTACATGTAGGAGATCGTCAAGTCCCCAGGCCATAACAGAGGAATTATTATATGCTGATGACCTTGTTCAAATAGTATAATCAGAGAAGAAATTCCAGGAGTGGAAGCAAAACCTGGAATCAAAAGATCTTAAAGTTAACTTATCAAAGACCAAAATTCTAGTAAGCAAGAAAACAGACAGGATTCTATTCCCATCAGATAATTAGCTCTGCATAATAAGTAGGAAAGGTTTAGCCAGAAATTCCATACAATGTACTCAGTACTTGCTATGGATGGGATATTTGTAAGAGGGAGACCCAGGAAGATATGAGATGAAGTAACGAAGACTGATCTCAAAATGTTGAGCCTCATGGAGGAGATGACTAAAGACAAGATAATTAGCATCTCACTGTAATTGAGAAGACACATTCATCATAGCAAAAGTGAGGACTAAGAGCATTATGTTATGCTTGTACATGCTGTGCCCTTCTCCCTCAACCCATCTTCCCTCATCAAGCATTCTCTACATCTTATCTTCCTAACATCCATCACTCCATCACTCTTTTAACTATGATGCTACTCAGCTGCTGTAATTACATTGTATAACATAACTTTTTCTCTTATTTGCTTACCCCTAGAAAGAATGAAAAATGGTTAATATTTCTTTCAAACTTTGCTTTTGTTACATTTACCATAAAAACCCATGTAATTTGTGCACCTGTGTAATTTACGCAAGTGATTTTCAGGATAAAATTTGTTAAAAAAAGCTTCTACTCATGTAAAATTTGCACCCAAAAGTTTTCAGAATTGCCAATATGGCCAGGGGAAAAAGGTTTTCAATTTAGTTGTATTTAGCATAATTTCACTTATAATTAGATTTTATTAAATTTTCATTAAATAAAAATAATTTCTGTCTAACAGGTATCACATTGAAAGCTATTAAATTACAAAGTGTTTGTATTTATTATAAACTTTATTTTACATTTCTTGCCCACAAGAGATTATGTCTGATCTTTAGTATACTGCTGTATGACTTCTCAAGTCATGATCACAGGAAAAGTTATTGATAAGAATTACCAACAAAAATAAAGCTGATAAATATGCATAGGCATTGCAAATTAAATTTAATTACCAATAAACATCAGCTTGGATGGCACTTTACTCAATCAACTTTACTCAAACTGATTATGTAAACAATTCTTTTCTGCCTATTCTTGACGGAACCTATGATATAGAGTATCAAAATTTTAATCCCTTTCACACTTATAAAATGTCAAGCAAACTTAAAAATTTGTCATCACCATTATTGTCAGTATGGGCAGAACTTATGAATAGTTTACTGTGAAGGAAAAATTGAATATGTTGAATATGCTTTTGAATGTGGTAATAGAGCTGCCGGAAGGCATTTTTGATTTTCTTATTGTCTTATTTCTTATTTTCCAAATGGCTGGTTGCTTGACTGTCCAGGAGCAAGCTAAGATAGGAGCATGCTATGAAGTGTGAAATTCCATTGTTTTTAGTTCAGAGATGGTGGCGTGCATTGAAAGGTAAGCATGCAACACTACGTCCAGAGACAATAAAAAGTTGTCATGCAAAGCTGATGACCATTGGCTCTGTGAACAATGCAAGAAGTGGCTGTCCAACCACATCCCGATCAGCAGAGAACATGACAACAGTGAAGGAAATGTTTAATTGCAGCCTGCAAAAATCAACAAGTCAAGCAGCTCATGAAAGTGGACTAACAAAACACATAATACGTACGGTGTTGAATAAAGAACTGAGTTTTTGTCCGTGAAAACCCCATTATGTGCAGGAGCTAAAACCTGAAGGCTGTGACTGTAGAAGTCCAGATGTCCAGAACTCCAAGAAGTCCAAATCTCACTCCATGTGATTTTTACCTGTGAGGTTACACAAAAGTGGTGTACAAGACAAAACCTCGCACACTGGAGGACTTGGAGACATGGATTCAGGAGATTCTCAATGGTATCCCAGACAACGTCCTTCAGAACGTTATTCATTCTACCCTTGGCTGTTTGACTAAACTGGTTGATGCCACTGGTGCTTATGTTGAAATATGACTATTTACTTTCGTTTTCCCATTTAATAAAGAACATGTATCATTTGTTTTAATAAATTTGTAAAAGGAATATGGATTTTATTACCAATTTTTAATGCCTACTTACTTTTCACTCACCCTATATATATATAACAATTGTATCACCAATTGTTTTTGTTTCAGCACATGATCTCAGATCAAGTCACTTGCTATGTAAGTATATCTCCATAGCGTATAACATATATATGTATGCATATATGTACGTACGTATGTATGTATGTATGTATGTATGTATGTATGTATGTGTGTATATATTTATGTGTGTGTGTGTGTCTTTGTGTCTGATGTTGGTGTGTTTATGTCCCTGTAACTTAGTGATTCAGCAAAAGAACTGATATAATAAGTACTAGGCTCACAAACAATAAGTACTGGAGTTGATTCGTTCAACTAAAATTTTTCAAGATGGTGCCCCAGCATGGCCGCAGTCAAATGACTCAAACAAGAAAAAGTTAAATAAAATAGAAAAAATATCTATCACAATAATGTTTAACCTACACTACTTGAAAACATGTCTGTGTTTACTTAACATCTTTTCTTAATACAAGTGGCATTTCATTGCAATAAGTTTGTTCCCATTTTCCCTTTATTACAACTGTTTGCTATCTTATATTTGCTATCAACTTCTGTCTGTTAAATTTGCAAACAGAAGACAATCAGGTGAGTAGGAACATTAAGCATTGTTCTAAAATACCTTTCTGCATTTTGTAGGAACAGCTACTTCAGCAATTATTAACTCTGTGACACTATTATGTAATGATGAAACAATGTCAAATAGAATTTACAATTAATGGAATAGGTGAGACATCCATCAGTGTTAACTGCTGTAAGTTCACTGAAGTACAATTAAGTTCTGTGTGGCAGAGGGGCTGGCATGGGACTGCCAGCGATGGAGAGCACTGGTGAACCTGATTGGCTCTACACATGATGACACCTCTGGGACTACTAACTTGGAATGACCCCAGCTCCATCAAGCATGAGCATGAAGCTAAGAAGCCAAATAGAAGTTGTGACATATCATTTAAGCTGCCTATTTAGAAGATGAAGGCACAGGGATGACTGTGGAGAGGTGTAGGTGTGGTTGTGAAGTAAGAAGTTTGTTTTCCAGCCACATGTTCCGGGTTCAGACCAACTGTGCGGCACCTTGGGCAAGAGACTTCTACTTCTGTCCAATTTTGATCAAAGCTTTGTGAGTGGATTTGGTGGATGGAAACTGAAAGAAGCCTGTCTATATATACATGTGTGTGTGTAATATAATGTTTGTGTGTGTATGTATAATATAATGTTTGTATGCATATGTATAATATAATGTTTGTGTGTGTATGCGTGTCTGTCTGTGTGAGTGTGTGTATCTGTTACTGTGTCTGTGTCTCAATATCACAAGATACTGGTTGGCGTTAGGAAGGGCATCCAGCTGTAGAATCTCTGCCAAATCAGATTGGAGCCTGGTGTAGCCATCTGGTTCACCAGTTCTCTGTCAAATCGTCCAACCCATGCTAGCATGGAAAGCGGACGTTAAACGATGATGATGATGATGATGATGATGATGGTTGTAAACAAGTGTAACCATCATGCAGTGGATGTCTTTTGTTTCCAAAATTCTGTGAAAATGTGTCTGCTCATGGAAAGATATCACCTTACTTGGAAACAAGTAAGCATTAGTGACAGGAACGGCATGCAGCTGAAGAAAATCTGGCTCAACAAATTCTTTCTGACTCGTGCAAGCATAGAAAAGTAGACATTATAATAATAATAATAATAATGATGACGACGATGATAATGAAAGCAGTTATTGCTGATCAGTATACAGTCACATGGAAAATAATCCTTGCTGTTACAAAGTCTGTCTGACCTTGTAGTGTTTAGTTGCAGCCCAAGTTCAAATCAGAAGGAAGTAAAATTTATCTTTCATTCTCCGGACGTCAATAATAAATATCATCATCATCCTCATCATCGTTTAACGTCCACTTTCCATACTAGCATGGGTTGGACGATTTGACTGAGGACTGGTGAACCAGATGGCTACACCAGGCTTCAATCTGATTTGGCAGAGTTTCTACAGCTGGATGCCCTTCCTAACGCCAACCACTCAGAGAGTGTAGTGGGTGCTTTTATGTGCCACCGGCACAAAGGCCATTCAGGCGGTACTGGCAACGGCCACGCTCAAAATGGTGCATTTTACGTGCCACCTGCACAGGAGCCAGTCCAGTGGCACTGGCAACGATCTTGCTCGGATGTCTTACTGGCAACAGCCACGCTCAAAATGTTGTATTTTGCGTGCCACCTGCACAAGAGCTAGTCCAGCGGCACTGGCAATGACCTCGCTCGAATGACTTTTCACGTGCCAGGAACGCGAAGCTGCGGTACAAGTGCCAGGAAGTCGATGCTGGTAACGATCATACTTGAACGGTGGTGCCATCACGATTTCGCTTTCGTTTGCCCCAACAGGTCTTCACAAGCAGAGTTTAGTGTCCAATGGAGGAGACGTTGGCATGGGGGCCAGTCGTCGAATTTAGTTCGATTTCGATTTCACTTGCCTCAATAGGTCTTCGCAAGCAGAGTTTAATGTCTAATGGAGGAGACGTTGGCATGGGGGCCAGTCATCGAATTTAGTTCGATTTCGATTTCACTTGCCTCAACAGGTCTTCGCAAGCGGAGTTTAGTGTCCAATGGAGGAAAGGTACTGAGAAATGGGTTCAAATGAACCAGCTAATTCTGTCTCCATGTTAATTATTTTTTTCTTTATTTTTATCTTTCTCTTCAGTTCTGACACTATTTCATCACTAGATTTGTTTGTATCAGAAGCTAATATCATGCAAGTTTCTCTTTTACAATCTCTTTGATCTCTAATAGTTATCAGGTGTCTTATACCTGGAAATATATTAAGTATCTGATAGGATTAAAAGTGGAAACCTTCATTTCTGAAGTAATGGCAGCAAATAATTATTGTTTGCTCTTTACTCTTTTTACTCTTTTACTTGTTTCAGTCATTTGACTGCGGCCATGCTGGAGCACCGCCTTTTAGTCGAGCAAATCAACCCCAGGACTTATTCTTTGGAAGCCTAGTACTTATTCTATCAGTCTCTTTTTGCCGAACTGCTAAGTTACGGGGACATAAACACACCAATATCGGTTGTCAAGCAATGCTGGGGGTGGGGGACAAACACAAACATATACACACACAGACATACACACACACACATATATATATATATATATATATATATATATATATTTATATATATATATATATATATATATATATATATAAATATATATACGACACTGATCCCTTAATTATGTTTATATATATATATATATATATATATATATATATATATATATATATATACATACATACATATATATGACAAGCTTCTTTCAGTTTCCGTCTACCAAATCCACTCACAAGGCTTTGGTCGGCCCGAGGCTATAGTAGAAGACACTTGCCCAAGGTGCCACGCAGCGGGGATGAACCCGGAACCATGTGGCTGGTAAGCAAGCTACTTACCACACAGCCACTCCTACGCCTAATTATACATTATTACTATTTTCAATCCAGAAGAATCCTTCCCAATCACATACATGTTCTGGGGTGACCTGAGCTTAAACAACATCATAGGTGTAGCAGTGGCTGTGTGGTAAGAAGTTTGCTTCCCATCCACAAGGTTTCAGATTCAGTCCCTTTCGTGGCACCTTGTGCAAGTGGTTTCTACTATAGCTTCAGTCCAACCAAAGCCTTGTGAGTGGATTTGGTAGACAGAAACTGAAAGAAGTCTGTCTGTCTGTCTCTGTCTGTCTCTCTCTCTCTGTCTCTCTCTGCCTCTGTCTCTGTCTCTCTGTCTCTCTCTCTCTCTTTCTCTCTCTCACACACACACACACACATCAGTGTGTGACTTTGTACCTGTGTTTGTTCCACCTCCACTGCTTGACAACCAGTGTTGGTGTATTTACATCCCTGTAACTTAGCAGTTTAGTAAAAGAAATCGTTACAATAAGTATCAGGCTTTCAAAAAGTACTCGGGTCAGTTTGTTGGACTAAAAATTCTTCAGGCTGGTGCCCCAGCATGGCAACAGTCTAATGACTGAAGCAAGTAAAAGATAAAAAGATAGACCAAATTCACAAAGAGTCAACAGTTGCCTCCATGAGGTTGCCCAAACTGCTAGAAATAACAGCTGAATCTTTTTCATATCACATGCCCTGCTACTTGAAGGGAGCACACTCAGAAAAGTGGTCCTAGATACACTCCCTGAAAAATGAGCATGGCTTTACAACTTGAACATCGATTATATCTCTGCTTGATCAAGATTGATCTGGGGCTAAACTACATTCTTTCATGTACATATGTCTGGTGTTAGAAAGGGCATCTAGCCATAGAAATCAAACCGAAACAGACTATGGAACGTGGTGCAAACCCCTGGCCTTACCTGTTCCTGTCAGGCTGTCCAACCCATGGCAGGATGGAAAAGAGATATTAAATGATGATGACGATGACAATGATGATGATGTATTTACATATTCAGAAATAAGACATGTAATGATAAATAGAGATCTAACTGAATTCCAATGAACATGTAAATATGAGGATAGTTTCAACTGTAAAACTGAGGTTAATAAACTGAGAAAATGATAATGTTATTAACAATAGGCGCAGGAGTGACTGTGTGGTAAGTAGCTTGCTTATCAACCACATGGTTCCGGGTTCAGTCCCACTGCGTGGTACTTTGGGCAAGTGTCTTCTACTACAGCCTCGGGCCGACCAAAGCCTTGTGAGTGGATTTGGTAGACGGAAACTGAAAGAAGCCCATCGTATGTCTGTGTTTGTCCCCCCACCATCACTTGACAACCGATGCTGGTGTGTTTACATCCCCGTAACTTTGCGGTTCGGCATAAGTGGCCGATAGAATAAGTACTAGGCTTACAAAGAATAAGTCCTGGGATCGATTTCCTTGACTAAATGCGGTGCTCCAGCATGGCCACAGTCAAATGACTGAAACAAGTAAAAGAGTAAAAGAGTAAAAGAGTAATACTTAATCTCAGATATTTAATAAATCATAGTCATAGTAGTGAAGTGGCAAAACCATTAGAGTGTAAGACGGTAAAATTATTATACAAGACTTATAGTATTTAATTACATCCCAAGTTCAAATCAGACATAAGTAAAATTTACCTTTCGTTCTCCTGGGGTCAATAATATAAGTATCAATCAAGAAATGGGTTTGAATGAATTAACTAATCCCGTCGACTGTAAATTATTATTTTCTTTATTTTTATCTTTCTCTTCAGCACTAATACCACTTGATACCTAGATACCACTAGATACCACTAGATACCACTAGATACCACTTCAATACCACTAGATTTGTTTGTATCATAAGCTAATTTCATGCAAGTTTCTCTTTAATAAGTCAGTCTGTCTAATAGAATATTTAGTATCAAGTAATGCCTGTGAGGGTGCTTGGCTGTTCCAAAGCCTTAACCCCATGTTGACAGCATGTTGGCTTGCTTCAGTAGGCTCCATTGAACCTTGTGGTGCATGACTAATTGAGGCCCTTTGTATTGAATTGATGTTTTTCTTTTCTTTTCTTTCTTTTCTCCCCCTTTTTAATTTCTCTTTTTTTCTTTCTATACTCTTTTACTCTTTTACTTGTTTCAGCCATTTGACTGCAGCCATGCTGGAGCATTGCCTTTAGTTGAGCAAATCGACCCCGGGACTTTTTCTTTGTAAGCCTAGTACTTATTCTATTGATCTCTTTTGCCAAACCGCTAAGTTACAGGGACGTAAACTCACCAGATCGGTTGTCATATATATGATAGGCTTCTTTCAGTTTCTGTCTACCAAATCCACTAACAAGGCTTTGGTCAGTCCGAGACTATAGCAGAAGACACTTGCTCAAGATGCCACGCAGTGGGACTGAACCTGGAACCATGTGGTTGGTAAGCAAGCTACTTACCACACAGCCACTCCTGCACCTATGTTCATGTTTGTGTTTTCCTTGGTGTGGGATTCTTATTTTAATATGGTTTTGTATTATATATATGTATCATATAAGTACATGTTATATATGCAATTATTATCTCTCTTGGTAATAAAATCTTTTCACACAGTTTAATTATGTTCTTTTGAAATATGAAGTAGAAATACCTATAGCCCTTTAATTGCAAAATTAAATTTCATGGTTTTCCCAGTAAGAATGTTAAGTATAAGTGCAGGAGTGGCTGTGTGGTAAGTAACTTGCTTACCAACCACATGGTTCCAGGTTCAGTCCCACTGCGTGGCACCTTGGGCAAGTGTCTTCTACTATAGCTTCGGGCCGACCAAAGCCTTGTGAATGGATTTGGTAGACAGAAACTGAAAGAAGCTCGTCGTATATATGTATATGTATATATATATGTGTGTTTGTGAGTCTGTGTTTGTACCCCCAACATCGCTTGACAACCGATACTGGTGTGTTTACGTCCCCGTAACTTAGCGGTTCGGCAAAAGAGACCGATAGAATAAGTACTAGGCTTACAAAGAATAAGTCCTGGGGTCGATTTGCTTGACTAAAAGGCGGAGCTCCAGCATGGCCACAGTCAGATGACTGAAACAAGTTAAACAGTTATCTACCAAAAAACAGAAGTGGTATTTTCTGCAAGTCACGTTTACCTCAATAAACTTGACATATCCTAACAGAAAATGGTTTCAAACATGACATTCTTCAACAACAACAGCAACAAGAACAAAAAAAAAAAAAGATTGGTACATAAAAATTGCTTTCTGGAGTTAAGGGTAAAAAAATTTCAAATGGATTTATCTGATTTTCAAAGTAAAAATATGTTGACACTGACATACAACTAGTCAATAACTTTGTAGCTTCAACAAAATATGACGATATTTTTTAAATATCGTTTCAATAAAGATTAATCTTTATTCTCTGTTTTCATCAATAAGAAAGATAAAAAAGATTTATTCATTGAATAATCTTCTGAAAGGGTATAATTATTCACATCATTCAGCTTTTATCCTAATCTATCATCTTCAGAGTAAAAGCAATCATTGCTGATCAGTATACAGTCTCATGGAAAATAATCCTTGCTGTTACAAAGTCTGTCTGACCTTGTATATTATATATATATATATATATATATATATATAATAAGGCAATGAATTGGCAGATATGAAGAAATGATAGTGCACCTTACAATGTTTAGTTAATCCCTGATCTTGCGCATACTGAGTTCAAGCTCATTAGAACTGAATTTTTTGTGATTCATCCTTTCAAGGTCAATAATATAAACACCAGAAATTGATTAATCATCATCATCACAACTATCTTCATCATAATCTTCATCATCATCATTTGACATCTGTTTTACATACTGGCACGAATTGGATGATTAGATGGGAGCTGGCAAGGCCAGAAACCACACCAGGTTCAATTGTCTGTTTTGGCATGGTTTCTAAATGTTGGATTCTCTTCCTAATGCCAACCCCTTTATGGAGTGTTACTGGGTGCATTTTATGCAGTACCATCACCAGTGCCTTTTACATGGCACCAGAAATGGTGCACTAGCTAAAAGGAAAATAAAGCATCAGTGCTGGTGTCATGTAAAAAGCACTGGTGATGGTACCCCATAAGAAGCACAGGTGCTGGTTGTACATAAACAGCTCTGGTGATGGTAACAAGTAACTACTTATTGATTAAATGTTGGTGCATAGATCTAGGACAGCTTTGATTGAATGGACAGATGGGTATGTCAGATAAAACTGTTATTATTTACAATGAAAGGATGATGATGATGATGATATAACTTATATCTTTTCTTTTAGCTTTTACATGTTTTAATCATTAGACTGCAGCCATGCTGGGGCAGTGCCTTGAAGAATTTTAGTTGTACAAATCAACTCCAGTACTCATGTTTTGAAGCCTGATACTTATTCTATCAGTCTCTCTCTCTCACTGAACTGCTAATTACAGGGATGTAAACACACTAACATTGGTTGTCAAGCTGTGGAGGACAAATACACACACACACACACACACACACACACATGCAAAATAGGCTTCTTTCAGTTTCCTTCAACCAAATTCGCTCTCAAGGCTTTTGTTGGGCTGACACTATAGTAGAAGACACTAGCTCAAGGTGTCATGCAGCGGAACTGAACCTGGACCCATTTGGTTGAGAAGCAAACTTCTTGCCACGTGGCTACACCACCACCACCACCACCGCCACCACTACCACCACCACCATTTTAATACTCTCTTCAGTTAGACAATATTTGTTGGGTCAGATGTTCCATGGCTGGATGCCCTTCCTATCACCAACTCACACCTGTTTTCAAATTTCTTCATTACCAGACATGTCTTCATGGAAGATTGAAAACAAAGGACACCACTTGCATGATGGTGACACTCATTTACAACTATCATGTAATGTCAAGTCAAAGAGACAAGTAACACATACACACACACATATGCACACACACACACATGTGTGTGTGTGTGTGTGTGTGTGTGTGTGTGTGTGTGTACAAGCATATATACAAACATATAGAGCATGGCCATTGCCAGTACTGCCTGACTGGCCTTCGTGCCGGTGGCATGTAAAAGCACCCACTACACTCTCGGAGTGGTTGGCGTTAGGAAGGGCATCCAGCTGTAGAAACTCTGCCAGATCAGTTTGGAGCTTGGTGCAGCCATCTGGTTCACCAGTCCTCAGTCAAATCATCCAACCCATGCTAGCATGGAAAGCGGACGTTAAACGATGATGATGATGATATATACGATTGGCTTCTTTTAGTTTCTATCTACTAAATCCACTCACAATATTTCTAGATGCACTATGGCTAAGATGATCAGTACTTTGAATACAAGAGCTGGATTAAGGTCAACCGGTGCCCTAAGCACAGAGTAAAAAAAATTCTTCTTTGACTGTTCTATTGTTTAACTGACAACACATGTCGATATGAAATAGTGGGTAAAAAATTCAGTCTTTCCAAGTCACGAGAAATTCAGAAACTTGCAACTTATTTCAGTTCAAACAAACACAATAAAATAAGTTCAATATGCTCACCTTAAGCAAATAAAATTGATGGATATAAAAAAATATTGATTAAGTTTCTCCAGATGCATTACTTTAAACCTTTAGTGCTTAAACCGGTCATATCTGATTCAAACACTTTAATTCTTTTATGTTTAAACCAGCCAGATCGGGCCTCTCAAAAGTGTGTCTGTGTTTGTCCCCCCAACTTTGCTTGACAACTGATGCTGGTGTGTTTATGTCCCCGTAACTTAGCGGTTCGGCAAAAGAGACCGATAGAATAAGTACTAGGCTTACAAAGAATAAGTCCTGGGGTCGATTTCCTCGACTAAAGGCGGTGCTCCAGCATGGCCACAATCAAATGACTGAAACAGGCGAAAGAGTAAAAGAGATTTAATTAAAGACATCTTCGCTGCAATCGTCACCATCACCGCCACCAACATCATCATTAACATCATCCTTAAATGTCTGTTTTCTATGGACTGGACAGTTTGACCAGAGCTGGCAAACTGTAGAGCTGCACCATGTTCCAATCTGATTTGGATTGGTTTTCTATGGCTGGATGCCCTTCCTATCACCAACTCACACCTGTTTTCAAATTTCTTCATTACCAGACATGTCTTCATGGAAGATTGAAAACAAAGGACACCACTTGCATGATGGTGACACTCATTTACAACTATCATGTAATGTCAAGTCAAAGAGACAAGTAACACACACACACACACATGTGTGCGTGTGTGTGTGTGTGTGTGTATACAAGCATATATACAAACATATAGAGCATGGCCATTGCCAGTACTGCCTGACTGGCCTTCGTGCCGGTGGCATGTAAAAGCACCTACTACACTCTCGGAGTGGATGGCGTTAGGAAGGGCATCCAGCTGTAGAAACTCTGCCAGATCAGTTTGGAGCCTTGGTGCAGCCATCTGGTTCACCAGTCCTCAGTCAAATCATCCAACCCATGCTAGCATGGAAAGCGGACGTTAAACGATGATGATGATGATATATACGATTGGCTTCTTTTAGTTTCTATCTACTAAATCCACTCACAATATTTCTAGATGCACTATGGCTAAAATAAAGACAAGATGATCAGTACTTTGAATACAAGAGCTGGATTAAGGTCAACCGGTGCCCTAAGCACAGAGTAAAAAAATTTCTTCTTTGACTGTTCTATTGTTTAACTGACAACACATGTTGATATGAAATAGTGGGTAAAAAATTCAGTCTTTCCAAGTCACGAGAAATTCAGAAACTTGCAACTTATTTCAGTTCAAACAAACACAATAAAATAAGTTCAATATGCTCACCTTAAGCAAATAAAATTGATGGATATAAAAAAATATTGATTAAGTTTCTCCAGATGCATTACTTTAAACCTTTAGCGGTTCGGCAAAAGAGACCGATAGAATAAGTACTAGGCTTACAAAGAATAAGTCCTGGGGTCGATTTCCTCGACTAAAGGCGGTGCTCCAGCATGGCCACAGTCAAATGACTGAAACAAGCGAAGGAGTAAAAGAGATTTAATTCAAGACATCATCGTCGCCATCGTCACCACCACCGCCACCAACATCATCATCAACATCATTCTTAAATGTCTGTTTTCTATGGACTGGACAGTTTGACCAGAGCTGGCAAACTGTAGAGCTGCACCATGTTCCAATCTGATTTGGATTGGTTTTCTATGGCTGAATGCCCTTCCTATCACCAACCACTTTACAGTGTGTGCTGGGTGCTTATAGCATGCCACCAGCACGAGTGCTATTGAATGGCACCAGCATTTGCGCTTTTTATGTGGCACCAGCACAGGACTCTTGCAGGCTAATCCTCTTCACCAAGGGATGTGGCCTTAACACTTCTGCTGTGGAGGATGGGTCTTATTGAGTACAGTCATCATCATCATCATCATCGTTTAACGTCCGCTTTCCATGCTAGCATGGGTTGGACGATTTGACTGAGGACTGGTGAAACCGGATGGCAACACCAGTCTCCAATCTGATTTGGCAGAGTTTCTACAGCTGGATGCCCTTCCTAACGCCAACTACTCAGAGAGTGTAGTGGGTGCTTTTACGTATCACCCGCACGAAGGCCAGTCGGGTGGTACTGGCAACGGCCACGCTCAAAATGGTGTATTTTATGTGCCACCCGCACAAGAGCCAGTCCAGGGGCACTGGCAACGATCTCGCTCGAAAATCCTAAGAAGGCCGGTCAGGCGGAACTGGCAACGGCCACGCTCAAAATGGTGTATTTTATGTGCCACCCACACAAGAGCCAGTCCAGGGGCACTGGCAGCGACCTCGCTCGAAAATCCTTACACATGTCACGGGCACAAGTGCCAGAAAGGCGACGCTGGGCACAGGTGCTATCCC
The DNA here is from genome assembly GCF_046866305.1 of Octopus bimaculoides. Taxonomy (NCBI): domain Eukaryota; kingdom Metazoa; phylum Mollusca; class Cephalopoda; order Octopoda; family Octopodidae; genus Octopus; species Octopus bimaculoides. The sequence continues at coordinate 45,797,760 of NC_142934.1, forward strand.
GATTTTGCTTTCACTTGCTCCAATAAGTCTTCGCAAGCTGAGTTCTTCTGTGTCCAATGAAGGAGACGATGTTTGCACGGGTGCCAGTCATCGAATTTAGTTCGATTTCACTTGCCTCAACAAGTCTTCGCAAGCGGAGTTTAGTGTCCAATGTAGAAAAGGTGCGCATAAGTGGGCTGGCTACACCCCTGGCAGAGGCCTTGGATTTAGGTCTCACTTGGCTTGCCGGGTCTTCTCACGCACAGCACATTTCTAAAGGTCTCGGTCAGTAGTCATTGCCTCAGTGAGGCCCAATGTATGAAGGTCTTGCCTCACCACCTCAGCCCAGGTCTTCCTGGGCCTACCTCTTCCACGGGTTCCCTCAACTGTTAGGGTGTGGCACTTTTTCATGCAGCTATCCTCATCCATTCTCACCACATGTCCATACCAGCGCAATCGTCTCTCTTGCACACCACAACTGATGCTTCTTATATTCAGCTTTTCTCTCAAGATACTTACACTCTGTCGGGTATGCACACTGACATTACACATCTAACGGAGCATACTGGCTTCATTCCTTGCGAGCTTACGCATGTCCTCAGCAGTCACAGCCCATGTTTCACTGCCATATAGCATGGCTGTTCGTACACATGCGTCATACAGTCTGCCTTTTACTCTGAGTGAGAGTCCCTTTGTCGCCAGCAGAGGTAAGAGCTCTCTAAACTTTGCCCAGGCTATTCTTATTCTAACAGCTACACTTTCAGTGCACCCAACCCCACTACTAACTTGGTCACCCAGATAGCAGAAGCTATCAACTACCTCTAGTTTTTCTCCCTGGAATGAGATAGAAGTTGTTTCCTGTTTGTTTAGTGTTTATTGCACCTGAACATCTGCCACATACAAAAACTAACTTCCTAGTTAACCTGCCTTTGATATTGCTGCACCTCTTATGTGTCCATAGCTTGCACCGGGTACATCTTATAGAGTATATATATACATAGATATACATACAAACATATATATATGTACATATATATACATACATACATATATACATACATATATATATACATACACATATATATACATACATACATATATATATATATATACATACATATATATATATATACATACTTATATACATATATATATATATATATATATACATATACATATATACAGACATATATATATATGTATATAAAATGTGCTGTGCGTGAGAAGACCCGGCAAGCCAAGTAAGATCGCTGCCAGTGCCCCTGGACTGGCTCTTGTGTGGGTGGCACATGAGATGCACCATTTTGAGCGTGGCCATTGCCAGTACCGCCTGACTGGCTCCCGTAGGATTTTCGAGCGAGATCGTTGCCAGTGCCCCTGGACTGGCTTGCGCGGGTGGCACATAAAAGACACCATTTCGAGCGTGGCCGTTTTCGTGCGGGTGACACGTAAAAGCACCCACTACACTCACTGAGTGGTTGGCGTTAGGAAGGGCATCCAGCTGTAGAAACTCTGCCAAATTAGATTGGAGCCTGGTGTTGCCATCCGGTTTCACCAGTCCTCAGTCAAATCGTCCAACCCATGCTAGCGTGGAAAGCGGACGTTAAACGATGATGATGATGATGATGATACATACATATATATACATATATATACATACATACATATATATATATATATATATATATATACATATGTGTATATATATATATATATATATATACATATATATATACATATATACATGTGTATATATATACATATATGTATATATATACGTATATACATATCCATATATATATACATATATACATATCCATATATATATACATATATACATGTGTATATATATACATATATGTATATATATACGTATATACATGTGTATATATGTACATATATACGCACACACACACATATATATATATACACACACATCTATACATATATATACATATATGTTATAATGTTAGGGAATTACAAAATCTGAACTTACAAGGAAATACAATATGATAATATCAAATTGAGTTGTATATTGAAAAATATTTTAATAATTTACAGAAGAACCATCATGGTGCAACTCACACGAAGAAGGAGATCAGACACCATCAAGAAAAGTGTACTATACAAAATTAGTTTGAAAATCTAAAAAATCGAAGGGAGAATTTATAATACATGAAAATCTATCAAATTAAGAATTAAAAGCGGTTACGTTTAAGAGACGAAAGTGGGAGAAAGACTACGCGCGTTTCATGCCCACATAACACTGGGAAATATCTGGTCAATCTACAATGAATATAACAAGATAGATACCACCCATATGAGGACACTCTTCAGGTCCGGTAACTTCAAAATGTATCTTAAATTTAAAAATGCATAAAATAAGATAAGTAGAAAATCTATCCATTTAAGCAACAATTAGTACAAAGGAAATTGTCAAGGTTTTATAATAAAA
>NC_142934.1:45802693-45805193 GCF_046866305.1 Octopus bimaculoides
GTGCCAGAAGGGAGGCTAGGCGACAGGTTTATTTAGCCAGAGGGGAAGCAGATAAGGAAAGATTTGCCAATGTTCTGCGCCGTGAGGACCAAAGACTCGAGGTATTTCGGGTTGCAAGACAGTGTAGGAGAGAGAATAGTGATGTTGTAGGAGAGAAATGTGTTCGCATGGATGATGGTACGCTTGCATTAAATGAGGATGCAAAGAAAGAGGTCTGGAGATGCCACTACGATAGATTGCTTAATAAAGAGAATGAATGGGAGAAAGAGAGCCTGCCTTATGTCGACCCAATAGAGGGACCAGCTATCCGAGTTGATAGTACCAGGGTAGATAAAGCAATTAAGAGTATGAAGACCGGGAAAGCCCCCGGCCCATCAGGAATCACTGCAGAGATGCTCAAAATATCTGGCAGTGTTGGCTATAGCCTAGTCACCCGTATTACGAACCAGGTGATACACGAAGGAGTCATACCCTATGACTGGTGTAGCAGCATCATAGTCAACTGCTACAAAGGTAAAGGGGACGCTTTAGATACAAATAATTACAGAGGCATCAAGCTGTTAGATCAGGTTATGAAAGTTACAGAGAGGGTCATAGCCCAACTAATTAGGGAGCGAATCAATTTAGATGAGATGCAGTTTGGGTTCGTGCCAGGTAAAAGCACTACTGATGCCTTATTTCTAGTGAGACAGTTGCAAGAGAAATACCTAGCCAAGGATAAACCTCTGTACCTGGCTTTCGTTGACATGGAGAAAGCCTTTGACAGGGTCCCCCGATCCCTTATCTGGTGGTCAATGAGGAAACTTGGGATAGAAGAATGGCTAGTGAGAGCTGTGCGAGCCATGTACAGAGATGCGGCCAGTAAGGTGAGGGTTGGAAATGAGTACAGCAATGAATTCCGGGTAGAGGTAGGGGTCCACCAAGGTTCCGTCCTCAGCCCCCTATTATTTACCATAGTCCTCCAGGCAATCACAGAGGAGTTCAAGACAGGTTGCCCCTGGGAGCTCCTCTATGCTGATGACCTTGCCCTAATTGCGGAGTCACTATCAGAACTAGAGGAGAAGTTTCAGGTGTGGAAGCAAGGTCTAGAATTGAAGGGCCTTAGAGTCAACCTAGCTAAAACCAAAATCCTAATAAGTAGGAAGGTAGATAAAACACAAACCCCTTCAGGTAGATGGCCCTGCTCAGTATGTAGAAAAGGAGTAGGTAGTAACTCTATAAGATGTACCCGGTGCAAGCTATGGACACATAAGAGGTGCAGCAACATCAAAGGCAGGTTAACTAGCAAGTTAGTTTTTGTTTGTGGCAGATGTTCAGGTGCAATAAAGACTGCAAACAAACAGGAAACAACTTCTATCTCATTCCAGGGTGAAAAACTAGAGGTAGTCGATAGCTTCCGCTATCTGGGCGACCAAGTTAGTAGTGGGGGTGGGTGCGCTGAAAGTGTAGCTGCTAGAATAAGAATAGCCTGGGCAAAGTTTAGAGAGCTCTTACCCCTGCTGGCGACAAAGGGACTCTCACTCAGAGTAAAAGGCAGACTGTATGACGCATGCGTACGAACAACCATGCTACATGGCAGTGAAACATGGGCTGTAACTGCTGAGGACATACGTAAGCTCGCAAGGAATGAAGCCAGTATGCTCCGTTGGATGTGTAATGTCAATGTGAATACCCGTCAGAGTGTAAGTATCTTGAGAGAAAAGCTGAACATTAGAAGCATCAGTTGTGGCGTGCAAGAGAGACGATTGCGCTGGTATGGACATGTGGTGAGAATGGAGGAGGATAGCTGCGTGAAAAAGTGCCACACCCTAACAGTTGAGGGAACCCGTGGAAGAGGTAGGCCCAGGAAGACCTGGGCTGAGGTGGTGAGGCAAGACCTTCGTACATTGGGCCTCACCGAGGCGATGACTACGGACCGAGACCTTTGGAAATGGGCTGTGCGTGAGAAGACCCGGCAAGCCAAGTAAGATCGTTGCCAGTGCCCCTGGACTGGTTCTTGTGCGGGTGGCACATGAGATGCACCATTTTGAGCGTGGCCGTTGCCAGTACCGCCTGACTGGCTCCTGTAGGATTTTCGAGCGAGATCGTTGCCAGTGCCCCTGGACTGGCTTGTGCGGGTGGCACATAAAAGACACCATTTCGAGCGTGGCCGTTTTCGTGCAGGTGACACGTAAAAGCACCCACTACACTCTCTGAGTGGTTGGCGTTAGGAAGGGCATCCAGCTGTAGAAACTCTGCCAAATCAGACTGGAGCCTGGTGTTGCCATCCGGTTTCACCAGTCCTCAGTCAAATCGTCCAACCCATGCTAGCATGGAAAGCGGACGTTAAACGATGATGATGATGTATATATATATATATATATATATATATATTTAGATATATATATGTATATATATATATATATATATATATATATATGTATATATATATGTATATATATATGTATATATATATATATATATATGTATATATATATGTATATATATATGTATATATATA
>NC_142934.1:45807693-45875193 GCF_046866305.1 Octopus bimaculoides
ATTACAAGTTCAGATTTATACCTGTAATTATTGGGGCCCTAGGATATGTAACACGCTGCCTAAATACCAATCTTGAGAAATTAGGCTTCTGAAAATCAGAAAGGAGAAAGCTAATTCAAAGACTACAGATTCAATCCATCACTGGAACTGTAAAAATTTGTAAAACTTTCCAGAAGTTTATCATTTAAGTATATATGAGCATGTCTAGATAAGTAACTATATGCATGAGAATACATACATAGAACATAAAAATCTGCACATACATATATACATATATACCTACAAACAAAATACCCTGTTGTTGATGTTGAAATTCCACTGAAAGAACCTTGGATCTAGGTTAGAAACCAGTTCTTTCTCTATTAGCAAGAAATTTTGAAATAAACTGAATAATGACATACATACATGCATAACAAGATGGAAAAAATTCTAACATCATTATGGGATATGAATGTTGTGTATATCTATCTATCTATCTATCTGACTGTATAAATATATATATATATATATATATATGTACATACATACATGTATATATATATATATATATATATATATATATACATGTGTGTGTGTGTGCATGCATGTAGGAGGAGATATCTTCCTGGGACTATAAATAACAGTAGCATCATTCCCTATCGTTCTGCAACATTTAGGTGGTAAATATACTTCACGATTCCATACTGCTACTGTTTATGTCTCACTCAGAGATTTATTATTGCTTGTTTCTCATTTTCGAGATCAGCGACAGTTTGTCACTGGAAAAAACATACTATTTTGTGTTTGGAATGAATTCTCATCACTAGCTGGTGATTGTCATATGCTGATGACGGGTTATTGCTCAGAAACCTGGGTCTGTGTGTATCACGTACGGCTAGAGATGGGAATGAGGATTTCCCATCGCAAATGCTAATCAGACACAGACAGCTGTTAGCCAGCTGGAGGAGATGTCCTCCTGGGGCCATAAACAACAGTAGCATCGTCCCCTATGGGTCCGCCACATTTAGGTAGCAAATATACTTCATGATATACATATACATGCTTCTACAAATATGTATGTATGCATATGTGTATGTACGCATGTATGTATGTAGGTATCTATCTATATTTATATATATATATAATAGTATATATATATTCATATATGTATATATATATATATATATATATATATATATATATATATATCACCATCATCATCCTCATCATTGTTTAACATCTACTTTCCATGTTAGCATGGGTGAACCAGATGGCTACACCAGGCCCCAATCTGATCTGGCAGGGTTTCTGCAGCTGGATGCTCTTCCTAATGCCAACCACTCCGAGAGTGTAGTGGGTGCTTTTACGTGTCACCAGCACGAGGGCCAGTTGGACGGTACTGCCAATGGCCATGCTCAAAATGGTGTATTTTACGTGCCACCTGCACAGGAGCCAGTCCAGCGGCACTGGCAACGAACTCGCTCGAATGTTTTTTCATGTGCCACCGGCACAAGTGCCAGTAAGGTAACGCTGGTAACGATCACGCTCAAATGGTGCTATTTACATGCCACTGGCACAGAAGCCAGACAGCTGCTCTGGCAATGATCACACTCGGATGGTGCTCTTAGCACTCCACTGGCACAGGTGCCAGTCATTGAATATGGTTCAATTACGAATATGGTTCAAAACTCTTCGCAAGCAGAGTTTAGTGTCCAATTTAGTTCAATTACGATTTTGATATATGTATGTATGTACACACACACACACACACACATATATATATATAAGTTTAAATAGAGGTTAAAATAACCACCTTAAGGGATAGAAAATATCCAATGAATTACTGGTTTGTTACCTATTATTTTGTTGTGAATAGCAATATTCCTAAAGTAACAGGTTTAAGTATAAAACTTTGTTTATAAATATTCAAATTAAATAACACTACTTCTTCATTTTCTGGATTTTAATTTGTATATATACCATGCCAAAGAAGACATCAGCGACTGGTGCTGTCTTCCGACTTGCCAGTTCCTGTTGCACCACCCAACCCATGTCAGCATAGAAAACAGGTATTAAATGATGATAATGTTGATGATGATGATGATGATGTGGTCATAAAACATAATGAATAAAGTACATTTAGTCAAGTTTATTTCTGGATTCATTCATCAGTGATCTGGGATAACACATTTTTCTCAATTGTAAACCATGTTATACATGGGTTTATCTGTGATTACATATTCTTTTATTCATTGTTTCAGTCATTTGACTGCGGCCATACTGAAGCATTGGCGATCAGTTGAAGAAACTGCCTGTACTGCAAAAACAGTAACCCAGTAACCTCTCACACTGCTTTTACCTGACTTTACCTTTCATCCTTTCAGGATCAATAAAATAAGTACCAGTTGAACACTGGAGTTGATGCAATCAACTCATTCCCACCCCCAAAATTGCTGCCCTTGTGGCAAAATTTGAAACAGTCATTATCATTATTATTATTATTATTATTATTATTATTGCCTCTGCACAGCTTCTAGCGCTGGAGATGTACTATGGTGTCAGCTGTTCACTACCAGTGAACTAAGGTAACACCCCTTATTTTTCAAGCACTATCCGGAGTATTCACGCTGTTCCAAGCAGTGCTGTTTTCTGCAAGTGCTCCACTCTTATTGCAGCCCCTATTTGTTCTATGTACTTCTCAAGATTTTTACTTACTATTCTCAGAACTCTGACAATTATTTGTACTACTACAACCTTTTTCATCGACCACAACTGCTTAACCTCTCAAGCTAACCTGTCATATCTATTGACTTTTCTTTCTTCCTTAACACATACCTTGTTGTCAACTGGGCATGTTATATCTATGATCCAGCATCGTTTGTTTTCTTTCTCAATTAACACTATGTCTGGCTTCCTATTCTCTATCTCATGGTCACACTGAATCATAAAATCCCACAGGATCATTGCATTATCATTTTTGATGATGCCTTTAGGTTTATGTTTGTACCACATTTTTGCTCTATCAAGTCCATACTAGATGCAAAGTGTCCAATGGACAATCCTTGCTATAGTGTCATGATGTCTCTTATATTCTTTCTGGGCTAGTGGCATACATTGACTGGTAATTTGCCATATGGTTTCACCATTTGGTTCACAAATTCTGCACTTATCACTATTATTATTGTTGTTGTTATTATTATTATCCTTATTATTAAGGTGGCAAGTTAGCAGAATTGTTAGCATGCCAGGCCAAAAGCTTAGTGGCATTTTATCTGTCTTTATATTCTTAATTCAAAGTCTGCCAAGGTTGACTTTGCCTTTCACCCTTTTGGGGTCAATAAAATAAGTACCAGTTGACTACTTGGGTCAGTGTAATTGACTTAACCCCCTCCCCCAGACTTGCTGACCTTGTGCCAAAATTTGAAACCCTTATCATCACCATTAAGGTGGAAAGCTGGCACAAATGTGAACACACTGGACAAAATGCTTAGAGGCATTTCATTTGTCTATATGTTCTGAGTTCAAATTCTACCAAAGTTGACTTTGCCTTTCATACTCTTAGGGTCCGTAAAATAAATACCAGTCAAGCACTGGGGTCAATGTAATTGATATTTGTAATGATTGGATGACAACGAAGTCACAGTGCTGGGCAGTATATTTGACAGAATAATCTGAATGCTAATGAGATACTGAGATGATGTGATTTCCCCACATAACTGCTGATATTCCTTAAGCAATTGTCACATTTCTACTTTCAGACTGCAATACTTTGACCTCCTTCCAATATTTTACTATTAGAACAATTATTGTACCTAGCAGACTTACACTCATCTGGTTCTCTAGCCTACAACACTCAGTCTTGCATTTCTAATACAGCTGCATTAGATGCTAGACAAGTTTTTGATACAAAAGAACAAAAGCATGTCTTATATGCTAGCAAATGTGGTAATCTGGATTTAGACTGAATTGATATTACTCATGTCTTATAATAATCATCATCATCATCATTAAACATCTGCTTTCCATGCTGGCATGGGTTGGATGGTTTGACTGAAAACTAGTAAACTGGGGAGCTGTACCAGGTTCCACTCTGATTTGACAAGAATTCTAGGCTGGATGCCCTTCCTAAAGCCAATCACTCCAAGCGTATAGTGGGTGTATTTTGCCTGCTATCAACACAGGTGCCATTGACATGACACCGGCACCAGTCATGACTATGATCTCACTTGGCTTGACAGGTCTACACAAGCACAGTGTATTGCCAAAGGTCTCAGTCACCTGTCACTGCCTCCATGAGGCCTAACGCTCAAATGGTGCTTTTTACATGCCACCGACATGGGTGCCAGTCAGATGGCACTGGCATCGGCCACAAGTATGAATATTGATTTCAAATTTTGGCACAAGGTTACAGAATAAGTTCACTGCCATCAATTCACTGAAGAGGAAGTTCACCACCATCAATTCACCATGAAGAAAGTTCACCATGATGAAAGTTTATTGAGAAAATATATCTATAGTATCTCACCATTAATAGTTAAAAACTATTTTATAAAAAAAAAAAGTGGTTGACTTTCCCTGTAGTAAATTGATGATAGTAAACCTACCAGACATGTTGGCACAAGGCCAGCAGGTTTGTGGGAGGTGTTAAGATGATTAAATCAACCCCAGTTTTTAGCTCATACATATCTTAACAATCCTGAGAGGATGAAAGACAAAGTTAACCCCGGTGGAATTTGAGCTCAGAACGTCTTATAATCTTATTACCCTTACACTTTGAGTCACCCTTGGACAGGTTCAATACAATACAAGTTTAATCTTTGATTATGACATTCCATATTCACTTTGTCAAACAGATTGGTCATTTGAAGGTCATAAAAGCATTTTTCAGTTGCTTTCTTAGATACTGTGTTGCAGTTGGTTTGTTTATCATGGGGAATATTTGGGTGCACTTAAATATTATAGGCATAACAATGGTTTAGTCTTCCACCACTGACTTAGATTTCTCATAATTTTCATAATACAAATTTTGTTTTTTAAATAAAATTTCCAAAGTGTACATTATAATTATCTTGGTGAAATTTTTTTAAAGAAAATTACAAAGTTATTTCATTATTTATTCTAAAAGATAAGGTCATGAACTGGAGAAATCATTAGCAAGCCAGGCAAAATGCTTAGTGGCATTTTAGGTCTTTACATTCTGAGTTCAAACTCTGCTGAGATTGACTTTGCCTATTGTCCCTTTGGGGTCAATTAAATAAGTATACATATATATATATATGTATGTATATATATATATATGTATATATATATAGTTTTAGGGAAAATAACCAATTTTTAAGAACTCATCGATGAAAATCCACTACCACATATAGAAAAATTAATAATTAAAAGCACAATAAATGAGTATAATATAAAACAAAGTAAATATCATAAGATAAAGATATCTTTATCTTATGATATTTACTTTTTCATCGATGAGTTCTTGAAAATTGGTTATTTTCCCTAAAACTATATATTTTATATATATTTTAATCTATAAAGCTCAATTTAATTTTAATTTTTTTATAAATTGATTTTAATTGAGTTTATACCTGTAATTTTGGATTTTCTCCCTAATATTATTATTATATATATATATATATATATACACATATAAAGATGTATGTGTATACATGTATACATATATATCAATATGTACACGTATATGTATAGATATATATATATAGATATAGATCTATATGCATAGATCTATATGCATACATGTAAATTTGGAAATTATATTCTATGCATAACGGCCATAACCCCCGTGAAAATACATATATGTTTGATGTTGATGAAATTTTAACCATACATATTACACACAAATAAAGTAATATTTCTAAAATTCTAACATTGTCCCTTTGGGGTCAATTAAATAAGTACCAGTTGAACACTGGGGTTGATGTAATTGACTAGCTCCCTCCCCTCAAATTTCAGGCCTTGTGCCTATTGTAGAAAGGATTATTTATTCTAAAAGAAAGGAAGTCCATGTTTTCAACCAGATGCTTATTACAAAAAAAGGTTCATAGAAGGATATCACCTTAAATGGTTTTTATCTTAAAGTAGTAAGCTAAAATGTAAACTGGGAACTTTTGTGTATCAAACTTCTTAGATTCCATGTTGATAAGGAACACTATCAACCAGGATGTGTCAAATTTCTTTTCATATATATATATATATGTATATACATATATATACACACATATATACATATATACATGCATACATACATATCTATCTACACACACATATATACATACATACATGCATACATACATATCTATCTACACACACATATATACATACATATCTATCTATCTATCTATCTATCTATCTATCTATCTATCTATCTATCTATCTATCTATCTATCTATAGCCTTAATTCCATGCATGTGCATTGTTTTTTTTTTGTGACTACACAGTATAGTAGGGTCAGTTGGATACTGTTTGTGAGAAAAACAGCACCATGACACAATTCACTCTGCCAAAAATATGGAAACATTTTTGGTAAGTTCCTTACTCTAAGGGAAAAAGGGGGAGCGAACCAAATTACTTCCCTAATTCTAGACTGTGAACCTCCTTTTTTGTTTATCTCCTTGATAACACTATTACTATTCCTATACCTGTTCCGATTCCGAACATCCCTAAATGTGTTTCTACTCCAAGGCCTATTATTATTGCAGTCAGGTGGTACTCTGCGTTTATTCTGAGCAGCCGTGACATGTTTAAATGGCAAATCAGCCATTTTATATTTTAATCTTGTATTAGGGATATATGATATTTTAGCTCTGAATCCACTTAACTTTAGAGCATTATTATATATCGGTGCATGTTGTTCAAAAATTTCTTCATTCGCAGATAAATTAGATATTCTTGTCGATATCACTGTAATAATGCTGTCTATTGTAGATTTTGGGTGATTGGATGACACATTAATATATGATATCGATTTATTGGGTTTACGAAAGGGATAATACACAAGGTAACATGCAAAAAATTCACCACTCTAGAATTAATGTCAAAGATGATGTTAAGATTAAAGAAAACCCTCAAGAAGCTTCTCAGCAATTTCTTTAATCTATTCAGTACAGTCTTAGACATGCCCGGCATGGCTTAAAGGGCATCATCCCTATACAATCCACCAGTGAGAGAAGGGAAACTTTCTTTAATCTCCGAGAGTAGATATAGGCCCACTAAGTCAGTCACCTGTGCAGAATCCGATGATTCCATGGTTATATCAAAAAAATTAGTGGAGTCAGCTCTCTGCCAATCACTCTCGTTGTTGGAGATGAGTGTTTCTCTTGCCATTAAAATTACCTCCATATCCGACTTAGGCAACTCCACAAACCTTCTTGCAAAAATTAATGCTTTGCTTAACAAAATAGGGCTTATAGAGCTATAATAATTCGAAATGTCGAATTGTATAAAGTCAAGCTTATGTTTATCCCTGAGAGAGTCAAACCAAAGTATCACATCTTCAGTACCCTTCCATAAGGGAAGTTGGACCTTTTCCCTCACGGTTGGGATAATATCATCGATAATAAATTTACTGATTCTGCCCAGATCAGACTTTGTTGGGCATATCAATCTGATCGAAGGATTAGATAAAAAATCAGGTTTATGGGCCTTCAATAGGGCATGGGGAGTATTTGGAGCATAAGGTTGGGTTCTATCATGCAGGCCCAAACCAGAGATTATTTCTAGATGATTAGCATTAATTCTATCTACAGCAGTTTTACTTGCATGTTTATAGCCGAAGTTTAACTCCTTCAATATCAAATTGTTATACATTTTTGGTGGCACAGAGTAAATATTTCCAGTCTTATCAGACAATACATGTAGGTCAGGAGATGATTTCATGGATGATATCTTCTGAGATAACAGCTTCTGGAAGGGATTCGTGTATCTTGAAAATTTCAAACACTTTATTAAGTTCATCAAGTCCTGTTCAAATTTAGCAAGAGCTGGGTTGGACGGAGGATTTCTATAGGTTTTTAGATTATAATTATTTTTCTTGTCGGGAAGGTCTGATTCATTCAAACTGAGAGAGAAGGAAAGGGAGGAAAAAGAATTTTTTGAATATTTGGGCTGGTCTGTGCATGATATCTTATAAAAGAAAATATGCAATGAGGCATCGCCTTTCTTCAAAAAATCTTGTATTGGTATGTGGTGTTACTATTTTCCCCTGATGAAGGAGTCATTACCGTAATGCACCCTCGTGCATTGACTACGTTAATGAACCCCTGAAATGGCCATGGGGACTATAAATGAGTTTTTATTTTGTCTTTTTTGCTTGGACACCAGCTTTTCTAAAAAGGTTTCCTTTCACCTTGAAAAGTAACTTTTAATCAGAAAAAAAAAAAATTCTTAATTGAACTTTTATCTATATTCTATATCTTATGTACTTATATACATATTTTTATATTGATATATCTATATTTATATTTTTATATATTTATTATCCTATGTTAGGTTTTATAATGTTAAAAAAATTTTTTGTAGACACTGTAGTATTAATTTATTAATTTTTTTTAATATTTTTTTATACGCGATAGACTGTACTCACTTTTTTCTATATGCCTGTCTAAATGAAGTAATGTTTGTACATCCGTATTCTATGTATAGAGAAAGCATTCTGTTCCTTTATATGTGATTAAATGTTCGAGATGTGATATATTAGTTGAATGACTAAAGTTTGTTATATATATGTATATATATATATATACATGTATGTATATATAAGTATATATATATATATATACATGTATGTAAGGGTAATATTCTTTATGTTGCATGTCTAGTTTCTCTGTTTGTTTTTTTCGCTGTTCGGAAAAAAAGAAGTTCGTTTTCTGTCTTCGTCTTTATGTTTTCGTTTCTCATTGTGTTTAACGTTTTTTGTGATGCCCTGTACCCATATATGCTTGTATGTATAGATATAGATGTCGGTATGTACATATAAGTATGGATATATGCATATAATTATATATTATTTATGTTATTATATATATATATATATATATATATATATATATATATATATATATATATATATATATACTCTTTTACTCTTTTACTTCTTTCAGTCATTTGACTGCGGCCATGCTGGAGCAATGCCTTTAGTCGAGCAAATCGACCCCAGGACTTATTCTTTGTAAGCCTAGTACTTATTCTATCGGTCTCTTTTGCTGAACCGCTAAGTGATGGGGACATAAACACACCAGCATCGGTTGTCAAGCAATGCTAGGGGGACAAACACAGACACACAAACACATATATATACATATATATGACGGGCTTCTTTATATGTATATATATATATATGTGTATATAAATGTATATATGTATATGTTGATTCATTCCAGTCACTTGGCTGTAATCATGCTGGAGTGCCACTGTGATTTTCTACTTTTACATATCGTTTTTCATTGACTGGTTTCTTCAGTGTGGTGGGATTTCATATCACCACTCCTGTATGTGTTTTTCCTTTGGTTGTTTGCCCATTTGGTACATGAGGGAGTTTGACACTGTTACCCATTGATAGTTGGAAAGAAAAGTACTCAATACCATAGTAGAGATTAATAGCGATATCGAATTTCAGCACAAGGCCAGCAATTTGAGGGAGGGGATAGGTCAATTACATTGATCTCAGTACTCAATTTGTAACCCTGAAAGGATGAAAGGCAAAGTCAACCTCAGCGGAATTTGAACCCAGAATGTAAAGATGGATGAAATGCTGCTAAGCATTTTTTGTCCGTCACACTAATGATTCCACCAGCTCTAGTAGAGATTAAGAATATATTCTATTTTGGCTGAGTCAGTCTCTTGTGACTCCAAACTCTTTCTTGTAGGTTCAAAGGGTCTTTGGGTAAGTTACATCTAAAGAAATAATCTTTTCTACTGTAGGCACAAGGCCTGAAATGTCTTGGGGGGAGGGGGCCAGTCGATTAGATTGACCTCAGTACACAACTGGTACTTAATTTATCAACCCCAAAAGGATGAAAGGCAAAGTCAACCTTGGCAGAATTTGAACTCAGAACACAAAGGCAGGCAAAATACCGCTAAGCATTTTGCCTCATGTGCTAACATTTCTGCCAACTCACCACCTTACGTCTGAAGAAATAATGGAATTTGTATATCTCTAGATAGGATTTCTGTGTAAGTGCTGGAATGAAATTTGCTTAAATGGTGCTAGCACAGATCCAGCCCAGGGTATTCAAAGCATTTACATAGTTCATCCTGAACTCCCAACCCCACAAAATATTGTAAGGTGTTCTTGCACCCACTGTTACGAAACCTATGGATTCTTGTTGTAGGGTATGATGGTGGAGGGGTAATTGAGAGAAGAGGGGGAAAAAAGAAGAGAAACAAAAATAAGGAGGAAAAGGAAAAGGTAAGGAAGAGGAAAAAGAAAGTGAGAAAAGGGAAGAAAATAGAGGAACAAGAAAAAAAAAAAGAAAGGAGTAAGAAGATGAAGAAAGGATGGGTGTGTTTTGATGGAGGGAATAAAGTAGGGTGGTGCTTGAATGGTCAAAGAATGGTCAAGAATTCAATAGAAAAACTCATGTCCAGTAAGTTCACCATCATTGATTCACCCCAGGGAAAGTGAAATATCATCAATTTATGGTTTTTTTTTTGGTTTTTTTTCAATAAAATAGTTTTCAATTATTAATGGTGTTGCTATGGATATATTATCTTGGTAAACTTTCCTCACAGTGAATTAATGGTGGTGAATTCACCTGCAGTGAATTGATGGCAGTGAACTTAACTTGTAATCAGAAAAACTAGCAGACAATTAGATATAGATGAACTTTGGATAAAATGTGGACTTTAAATGACAGAAATAGAGAAATGAATAAATAAACCAGAAACAAACAACAAAAAAATGCTGTGTCATTTTATTTTCAGACACACAGACACACACACACACACACACACACACACACACACACACAGACTCACTTTCTCTCTCTCTCTCTCTCTTGCTCACAGATACACACACACACACACACATCCAAACAATTCTCATTACTTCTTGCAGCTTTGTTTTTTTTTCCTTTTTCTAAGGGATACAACAGCTATGTGGAGGCACAATGGCCCAGTGGTTAGGGCAGCGGACTCGCGGTCATAGGATCGTGGTTTCGATTCCCAGACCGGGCGTTGTGAGTGTTTATTGAGCGAAAACACCTAAAATCTCCATGAGGCTCTGGCAGGGGATGGTGGTGAACCCTGCTGAACTCTTCCACTACAACTTTCTCTCACTCTTACTTCCTGTTTCTGTTGTGCCTGTAATTCAAAGGGTCAGCCTTGTCTCACTGTGACACGCTGAATATCCCCGAGAACTACATTAAGGGTACACGTGTCTGTGGAGTGCTCAGCCACTTGCACGTTAATTTCACGAGCAGGCTGTTCAACGAATCAACTGGAACCCTCGACGTCGTAAGCGACGGAGTGCCAACAACAATAACAACAGCTATAACTACATGGACTTTCTGACCTGCCTTATAGTCCTGGTGGACAGAGGATAGTTGCTCCAGTTAAAGGGCCTTACATTTGCGAATAGCCATGCCTACCTCAATAGCAGTAAGCAGGGATGTAGACCAGGGCCCAAGAAGGCTGGAGATCTCTACAGCCATGGGATATATATATATTTCTATATATATATACCAGAGTAAGCACATAAATGCAAAACAAGGTGGAAAAAATAGTATTTGAGGTAGAGTATAATACTTTATTAATAAAGCTGCACAGACATCATTTCCATTCGTCAGACAGTTTTGGTTTAGAAACCAAAATTGTCCAACGAATGGGAATATGAGACTCTAGGTAACAGTATTTTTTTGTGAGTTTTATTAATAAAGTATATATATATATATATATATATATATATATATATATATATATATATATATATATATATATATATATATATATATATATATATATATATATATATATATATATATATATATATATATATATATATATATATATATATATATATATATATATATATATATATATATATATATATATATATATATATATATATATATATATATATATATATATATATATATATATATATATATATATATATATATATATATATATATATATATATATATATATATATATATATATATATATATATATATATATATATATATATATATATATATATATATATATATATATATATATATATATATATATATATATATATATATATATATATATATATATATATATATATATATATATATATATATATATATATATATATATATATATATATATATATATATATATATATATATATATATATATATATATATATATATATATATATATATATATATATATATATATATATATATATATATATATATATATATATATATATATATATATATATATATATATATATATATATATATATATATATAGGCGTAGGAGTGGCTGTGTGGTAAGTAGCTTGCTAACGAACCACATGGTTCCAGGTTCAGTCCCACTGTGTGGCACTTTGGGCAAGTGTCTTCTACAATAGCCTCTGGCCGACCAAAGCCTCGTGAGTGGATTTGGTAGACGGAAACTGACAGAAGCCCGTTGTATATATATATATATATATATATATATATATATATATGTATTTATTTTCTCCTAGTAATAAATTACTCGGACAAAATAAATTGGTTAATAAATACCAGGGTAGCAAAGAACACAAAATAACTGTGGTGTGACTCCTGTTTATGAGGTAGAAACTCCTTGATATTTTGGGTATTTGAGTATATATAAATTTAAAGAATGGAGTAAACACATATTAAATTTATATATATATATATATATATATATATATCATCATCATCATCATCATCGTTTAACGTCCGCTTTCCATGCTAGCATGGGTTGGACGATTTGACTGAGGACTGGTGAAACCGGATGGCAACACCAGGCTCCAGTCTGATTTGGCAGAGTTTCTACAGCTGGATGCCCTTCCTAACGCCAACCACTCAGAGAGTGTAGTGGGTGCTTTTACGTGTCACCCGCACGAAAACGGCCACGCTCGAAATGGTGTCTTTTATGTGCCACCCGCACAAGCCAGTCCAGGGGCACTGGCAACGATCTCGCTCGAAAATCCTACAGGAGCCAGTCAGGCGGTACTGGCAACGGCCACGCTCAAAATGGTGCATCTCATGTGCCACCCGCACAAGAACCAGTCCAGGGGCACTGGCAACGATCTTACTTGGCTTGCCGGGTCTTCTCACGCACAGCCCATTTCCAAAGGTCTCGGTCCGTAGTCATCGCCTCGGTGAGGCCCAATGTACGAAGGTCTTGCCTCACCACCTCAGCCCAGGTCTTCCTGGGCCTACCTCTTCCACGGGTTCCCTCAACTGTTAGGGTGTGGCACTTTTTCACGCAGCTATCCTCCTCCATTCTCACCACATGTCCATACCAGCGCAATCGTCTCTCTTGCACGCCACAACTGATGCTTCTAATGTTCAGCTTTTCTCTCAAGATACTTACACTCTGACGGGTATTCACATTGACATTACACATCCAACGGAGCATACTGGCTTCATTCCTTGCGAGCTTACGTATGTCCTCAGCAGTTACAGCCCATGTTTCACTGCCATGTAGCATGGTTGTTCGTACGCATGCGTCATACAGTCTGCCTTTTACTCTGAGTGAGAGTCCCTTTGTCGCCAGCAGGGGTAAGAGCTCTCTAAACTTTGCCCAGGCTATTCTTATTCTAGCAGCTACACTTTCAGCGCACCCACCCCCACTACTAACTTGGTCGCCCAGATAGCGGAAGCTATCGACTACCTCTAGTTTTTCACCCTGGAATGAGATAGAAGTTGTTTCCTGTTTGTTTGCAGTCTTTATTGCACCTGAACATCTGCCACAAACAAAAACTAACTTGCTAGTTAACCTGCCTTTGATGTTGCTGCACCTCTTATGTGTCCATAGCTTGCACCGGGTACATCTTATAGAGTTACTACCTACTCCTTTTCTACATACTGAGCAGGGCCATCTACCTGAAGGGGTTTGTGTTTTATCTACCTTCCTACTTATTAGGATTTTGGTTTTAGCTAGGTTGACTCTAAGGCCCTTCAGTTCTAGACCTTGCTTCCACACCTGAAACTTCTCCTCTAGTTCTGATAGTGACTCCGCAATTAGGGCAAGGTCATCAGCATAGAGGAGCTCCCAGGGGCAACCTGTCTTGAACTCCTCTGTGATTGCCTGGAGGACTATGGTAAATAATAGGGGGCTGAGGACGGAACCTTGGTGGACCCCTACCTCTACCCGGAATTCATTGCTGTACTCATTTCCAACCCTCACCTTACTGGCCGCATCTCTGTACATGGCTCGCACAGCTCTCACTAGCCATTCTTCTATCCCAAGTTTCCTCATTGACCACCAGATAAGGGATCGGGGGACCCTGTCAAAGGCTTTCTCCATGTCAACGAAAGCCAGGTACAGAGGTTTATCCTTGGCTAGGTATTTCTCTTGCAACTGTCTCACTAGAAATAAGGCATCAGTAGTGCTTTTACCTGGCACGAACCCAAACTGCATCTCATCTAAATTGATTCGCTCCCTAATTAGTTGGGCTATGACCCTCTCTGTAACTTTCATAACCTGATCTAACAGCTTGATGCCTCTGTAATTATTTGTATCTAAAGCGTCCCCTTTACCTTTGTAGCAGTTGACTATGATGCTGCTACACCAGTCATAGGGTATGACTCCTTCGTGTATCACCTGGTTCGTAATACGGGTGACTAGGCTATAGCCAACACTGCCAGATATTTTGAGCATCTCTGCAGTGATTCCTGATGGGCCGGGGGCTTTCCCGGTCTTCATACTCTTAATTGCTTTATCTACCCTGGTACTATCAACTCGGATAGCTGGTCCCTCTATTGGGTCGACATAAGGCAGGCTCTCTTTCTCCCATTCATTCTCTTTATTAAGCAATCTATCGTAGTGGCATCTCCAGACCTCTTTCTTTGCATCCTCATTTAATGCAAGCGTACCATCATCCATGCGAACACATTTCTCTCCTACAACATCACTATTCTCTCTCCTACACTGTCTTGCAACCCGAAATACCTCGAGTCTTTGGTCCTCACGGCGCAGAACATTGGCAAATCTTTCCTTATCTGCTTCCCCTCTGGCTAAATAAACCTGTCGCCTAGCCTCCCTTCTGGCACATTGGTACAATTCCCTGCTACCACCGTTCTTCCAGTCCTTCCAAGCTTGTTTCTTTTGTCTAATAGCCCTGTCTACCTCCTTGTTCCACCACCACGTTACTCTGGGTTGGGAGGGGACCTTACACCACCCACAAATCTGGTCGGTGGCTTTCAACAGGTTGTCCCGCAGAAATCTCCAATTGTCTTCCACGTTGTATGATGCTATATCCCCTTCTATTTCGTTAAATGCTTCAAGTAACTTGTCTCTAAGTCTCTGTCCGTTTGCAGGGTCTTTAAGCTTCCACACCCTTCTTCTCCAAGCCTGTCTAATTCTGGGCACCCATTTTGCCTTGATCCCAAAGTCGCTAACTACTAATCTATGTTGTGGGGTACATTCTTCGCCAGGGTAGGTTTTGGCATTTATAAGCCGCCCTCTTTCCCTATTTCTGGCGAGGATGTAGTCGATTTGGCTAGAGTGTCTGCCGGAGCGGTAGGTGACTAGGTGACTGGCAGGTTTCCTGAAGTTGGTATTGCAGACCATAAGATTGGTTGCATCACAGAACTCCAGCAGTCTGGTTCCCTCCTCGTTGCGGGAACCGAAGCCATAGCCTCCATGTATGCCATGGAAGCCCCCAGCACGACGTCCGACATGACCGTTGAAGTCTCCAGCCACAAAGAGAAGGTCCCTGTCACTCGTCGACGAGGTAGTTTGCAAGAGGGTGTCATAGAATTGGTCTTTCAGACCATCTGGTAGCCCAGGTTGAGGTGCATAGGCTGAGATGACAGTAGCTAATCTATGATGAAGCACTAGTCTGATCTTAAGTACTCTGTCACTTACTCTAACGACCTCGATTACCTTATCCACCCATTTCTCCGCTAGAAGTATTCCTACGCCCCCGACCCCGTCAGTGTTCCCTGCCCAGAAAATCTTGTACCTGTGTTCTTTGCCTGTGAGGAACCTTGCAGAACCTCCTCTCCATCTTACTTCCTGGATGCAGCACATATCTACGCATCTCCGTTCAAGCATCTCAACAATTTCACCAGATCTACCTTTCAGCGTGCCGACGTTGAGAGTGCCAATCCTAACAGTATGGGTGTTGGGGGTGTGGGCCTGTAGCCTGGGAAGAGGAAAAGCAGTGTCGTGTACCTGAAAAGAAAACTTGCAATTGGAAGAATTCATAAGCAAAACATTACCTACAACCTGCAAACATTTCTCAACCTTAATGCGCTACCCAAAGGTAGGGGAGAGGATGGCCAAGGCCACTAGATGGGTTCCGGGAGACAGCCGAGGTTGACAGGATGACAAAGGGATGAACTTCCGGTGGAGGGGGCGGGATGACAGAGGAATGAACTTCCGGTGGAGGGGGTGGGATGACAGAGGAATGAACTTCCGGTGGAGGGGGTGGGATGACAGAGGAATGAACTTCCGGTGGAGGGGTGGGATGACAGAGGAATGAACTTCCGGTGGAGGGGGTGGGATGATAGAGGAATGAACTTCCGGTGGAGGGGGTGGGATGGCAGAGGAATGAACTTCCGGTGGAGGGGGTGGGATGACAGAGGAATGAACTTCCGGTGGAGGGGGTGGGATGACAGAGGAATGAACTTCCGGTGGAGGGGGTGGGATGGCAGAGGAATGAACTTCCGGTGGAGGGGGTGGGATGACAGATGAATGAACTTCCGGTGGAGGGGGTGGGATGGCAGAGGAATGAACTTCCGGTGGAGGGGGTGGGATGACAGAGGAATGAAACTTCCGGTGGAGGGGGTGGGATGACAGAGGGATGACAGACGAATGAACTTCCGGTGGAGGGGGTGGGAGGGCGGGTTACCGCCAGCGAGTAGAGAGGGCTCTTAATTGTAGATTTTAAATATTTGAGAGACAACAATGCATAAATCGTAATTTTTTAAAAGAGCAATGAATTCTGGGTGATTAGAATATAACGTAGCATGAATTTAGGAAGCTTAGAAAATGAATAAGCATGAATTTAAGACAACAACTGAATTCAATTGAATTTCATGGAGAGAAACAAGAAAGCGCAAGGTATTGAGATGTTTGAGGCCGTAAATAAATAAAAATCTCTATCTTATCTGCATCTTGGGTATTTCGTCGTAGTACGTCAGCGAGATAATTTAGAATGGGTTTCTCATTTATATATAGCCAGAACCTGAAGACCTTAAAGGAAAAACTACGAAGGGGGATGGAGGGGTAGACAGAGGCATGGCGGGAGAAAAGATCATCATCATCATCATCATATATATATATAAAGAGAGAGAGAGAGAGAGAGAGGGAGAGGGGGGACCAGTCAAGCAGCACATCACGCTGTAATTCTTGGGCTGAGAAATCAACACTTAAAAGCCATAATTTTAAGGAGCGATAAGAATTTTTGAATAAAGGAAAATGGGTAGTGGTGGTGGGTAGGTACCGCCAGCGAGTAGAGAGGGCTCTTAATTGTAGATTTTAAATATTTGAGAGACAACAATGCATAAATCGTAATTTTTTAAAAGAGCAATGAATTCTGGGTGATTAGAATATAACGTAGCATGAATTTAGGAAGCTTAGAAAATGAATAAGCATGAATTTAAGACAACAACTGAATTCAATTGAATTTCATGGAGAGAAACAAGAAAGCGCAAGGTATTGAGATGTTTGAGGCCGTAAATAAATAAATAAATAAAATATATATATATTATATATGTATGTATGTATGTGTGTATGTATATGTTTGTGTGTCTGTGTTTGTCCCCCAACATCGCTTGACAACCGATGCTGGTGTGTTTACGTCCCCGTGACTTAGCGGTTCAGCAAAAGAGTCCGATAGAATAAGTACTAGGCTTACAAAGAGTAAGTCCTGGGGCCAATTTTCTCGACTAAAGGTGGTGCTCCAGCATGGCCACAGTCAAATGACTGAAACAAGTAAAAGAGTAAAAGAGTAAATATATATATATATATATATATATATGTTAAAGCTTGTTTTTATGTTATAATAAACTGAAGAATTACTCAATATTTTTGGTAGAGTATGAGGTGATATCAAACAGTTCCTGAACTAGTTGTGTAATAGAAAATAACTTATCTACCTAATTTTAAACATCATCTCCTTCAAAATAGTCACCTTGTGCAGCCATACATGGGTCCCAGCGTTTCTGCCATTTTCAAATCTGGTCTGGAAATTGTTTTCCATAAGCAAATCAAGGCCCTTCTGCAATTCAGCCTGGATCTCAGCAGCAGTGTTAAAACAACAACTTTTGAGCTGCATCTTCATCTTGGGGGAAGAGATGGAAGTCCACAGGTGCTAAATATGGCAAACAGGGCACGTGTGGACATGATACTATGTTGTTTATGGCAAGAAATGAAATTCAAGAGTGAAGAGAACTTGGTAACAGGGTGCATTGTTGTCTTGAAGAATCCAATTCTTTGTGCTCCACAGATCTGGTTGCTTTCACCGAATATCTTCCCTCAAACACTTCAAAACATTACATTAGAACTCCTGATTAATGGTCTGGCCCTGGACATAAATTCTCAATGCACAATAGCACATTTTGGTGGGTGATGCTCGTGGCAGGTCTTCCAGATCACCCATTGTCTTTCAGGAACGTTCTTCTGCTTTTCAAGTGCCCATGCCTCTCAAAACATTGGGTGCAACCAATTGCTTCGTCGCTGTAATCTTGCCGAAGCATGCTCAATGTCTCTGTAGCAGACTTCCAAAGTTTAACACAAAGTTTCACATTTGCTCTTTGTTCCAGCTTCCTGTCCATGACAAAAATTACAGATTACAGCAATCACATGATCACAAAAACACAAATTTCACAACTTGTGAAGTAAACACAGCAATGTCATGCAACACACAGCCTCATGAAAGTCGCTGCTAGCTCCCACTGTGCCATCTGTTGGCACACTCCAAAACTAGTCTGGGAACATTTTGATACCACGTGGTATAAATCTTTTTATTCTTCAACAAGAATAGTATTGACAATGACTTTGAAGTTTTGACCAGCTAATCCATCATTGGACTGGCCACACACACACACACACACACACACACACACGCACACACACACACACACTCACACACACACACATACTGACATGCATCACACACACAAACACACACACATAGAGAGAGAGAGAGGATATGAGGAGTTTACGTCAGGATAATTCAAACTAATAGGTGTGTGTTCTGAGTGCTTAAATGGTATTTTTTCTCCTCGTTTTCACAATAAATTCCAATATAATCATAATGTCAAGGGCAGATTGAGCCATCGGCAAGTGGGTATTGTCTGAGGGCCCAGAGCTCTGAGGGGTCCATACTCTACATGTTAATTCTACTAAAACACACATTCAAAGGGGCCTGGTAAACAGTTATGACTGAGGGCCCTTAATACTCTCAGTCCGCCCCTGCATAATGTACACCATTTGAAAAGTATTTGAATAAAATTTCATTAAAAAAAAAATACCTGCTTTTTTGAAAGTTATGAGGATACAAAATTGATTTGTGTGAATTATCTGAAACTCCATTCTCATCTTGCTCATAGCATTTTGTTTCAATACAAATTCTGATATAATTGTAATCTACACTATCTGAAAGGTATTTGTAGAAAATTTCATTACGAAATATCAATTTGTCTGAAAGTTATGAGGAAACGAAGTCCTGAGGGGCGAGCACACTTATGTAGGTCTTCCTTCATTTCTACCTTATCCTAGTGTATCTGTTTAGATCTGAACTATTACGAACTTCTCACACATCCCAGACTACTCCCTCACCGAACTTTGTTTTCTTTCTTTCTTTCTTTTTGTTTCTTTGTTGAAGATTGTAGAAAGGATTCTATTTTTTCTCTCGATATTTTCATCTTTTATACTTTTAACATTTTTCTCTTCTTTTTTGTTCCTGTAAAATATGTTGTTAAGTAAAAATTCAGTTTAAAAATGATGGCTGTGTGGTAAGTAGCTTGCTGTGTAGCACCTTGGACAAGTATCTTCTGCTATAGCCTCTGGCCGACCAAAGCTTTGTGAGTGGAATTAATAAACGGAAACTGAAAGAAGCCCGTCGTATGTGTGTGTGTGTGTGTGTGCGTTTGTGTGTCTATGTTTGTCCCTACTATCATCGCTTGATAACCGATGTTGGTGTATTTACATCCCCGTAACTTAGCGGTTCGGCAAAACAGACCGATAGAACAAGTACTAGGCTTACAAAGAATAAATCCTTGGGTCGATTTGTTCGACAAAAAGACGGTGCTCCAGCATGGCCGCAGTCAAATGACTGAAACAAATAAAAGAATAAAAGAATATAAATACACACACACGTGTGTGTGTGTGTGTGTGTATGTGTATGTGTGTGTGTGTGTGTGTGTGTGTGTGTGTGTGTGTGTGTGATTATGTCTGTCTTTGTCACCCACCAAGAAACGAAAACGGTGTTGGTGTGTTTACGTCCTCGTAACGCAGCGGTTCGGCAAAAGAGACTGATAGATAAGTACTAGGCTTACACAAAATGCACTGGGGTCGTTTCGTTCGACAAAAAATTCTTCAAAGCGGTACCCAAGTATTGTGCAGTCTAACGATTTAAAAGTAAAAGAAAGACATATATACATACATACCCCTAACTCTTCGAAACGCTTAGTTTTAGAATGGTGGCAGCTGATGAAGGAAATGTTCTCTATGTGGCCTGTGTGTTTTCTGTGCTCTGTTTATGTTCTGTTTCTCATTTTGCCCACGTTTTCTTGTGACGCCATGTACCCAGATATGCATCTGCATATACATGTAGATGTAGGTATGTACATACATGTACGTATATATGCATATACTCACATATTATTTTTATTATTACATATATGAAGATATACATACATACATCACAGAGAGAGAGAGAGAGGGAGGGAGATAAAAAGAGAGAAGTGTAGAGATAAACAAGCAACAAGCGAGAGATGCAGTAACACGTAGATATACACTTGTAGTATAATACACACACCCTTGCACGCGCACACACACACAGAAGTAGATGAATTACAACTGTCTTGAATGTTGTTTATAAATGAATAAATACTCACGTTGATTCCGCCACAGTAAAGTTCGTTGTCCTCATAATTTGCAGGGGTCGGGTAGTTTTTCCGCCACATGCTAGAGCGAGCACAAGGTTCCCATAAGCGTCCATGGGCTTGAACATAACGAAAAGTGCGTGAAATACATAGAAAATAAAAAATGAATATCAGTGTTCGCAGCGAAGCTAAAACCCGCTGTTTATCCATGAGGATAAAAATACTAAATGTGGGAAGAGAGAAAACTTGACAGAAAACAGTAAGATAGGCGGAGTGTGTATATGGGTGTGCATGTGTGTCTTTGTTTGTTTGTGTGTGAGAGAGAGAAAGAGAAAGAGAGAGAGAGGGGGGGGGGGAGAAAGAAAGTGGGAGAGAGAACAATTTAACATGTTTCAATGAGTAATAATAGTTGTTGATTGGTCACAGCAGACCAGACTGAAAATCGTTGTTTTTTCAAACTATTTAATTTATCTCGCGAACTTCATTTGTGTGTCATACAGATATTAAATGTCCCGCCCACTTACTTTACCTCCTCTCATAGCATGTTGTTGTATACATATACGTGTGGGGTGGGGGTGTACTGAAAAGTTCCTGGCTTTAAGGATGTCGCGAAATGCCTGGCTGGAGGCCTAACATTCCGAGTTCTTTTACAGGGCTTAGAAAAACTGAAGGACCGCTGCTATAAGTATGTGAATATGGGAGGGGAATATGTTGGATAAAATCACAATTAACCGATCCTCCTGTATTTATTTTTACCCCAAGCCAGTCACTTTTCAGCACCCCCTCGTATATCTATAATTTTCATCGTGAGCCTATCTCCTGTTTATTGTTTTTATCATTCTCCATACATACGTGAATGTATTGTATTGTATATAAAAACATAAACACACGCATACGTACGTTCGTCTACACCAGGGGTTTTCAAACTGTGGTCCGCAAGGACAAGACAGGGGGTCCGTAGACAGCAAATACTTTTTATGGGCAATTTGATTTTATATATGTTTTTTAATCGAAATCTTTTAATTGACAATAAACCCATTTGTTAAATACTGTTAAATAAATAAATGTAAAAATATATGTTATTTTAAGCAAATATTTATGTATAAATTTCATAAGCGTTTATAATTGGGTCCCTAAGGTAAAGCCTGAAATATAAAGGGGTCGGCAAGTCAAACAGTTTGAAAACCCCTGGTCTACACATCTATGATGATGGTTGTCCACTCGTACCACAGGTTGACATACTCAGTACGCGCTTTGACACGGCTGGCTTTCCGTCTCAACTTGAGTCAGCAGGTCTCAACTGCGGCACCGGTAAGCTCTCCGACGGGATAACCCTCTTCCCATTCGAGGGAAGCAGATCTCTGGTCTGGGACGCGATGTACCACGACACGTTCTCCGGCTCTAACTTCGCAGCATCTGCTGCAAACCCTGCTGTTGCCGCCCGTAACGCACAGGAGAGAGAACTCAATGTACACAGGAGCCTGAACAGGCTCTATCAGTTTGTGCCAGTCATCATCAAGACGTTAAATGCTCTGAGATACTACCGATTTCTTCCTTCATATTTCTTTATTGCCCACAAGGGGCTACACAGAGAGGGGACAAACAAGGACAGACAAAGGGATTAAGTCGATTACATCGACCTCAGTGCGTAACCGGTACTTAATTTATCAATCCCAAAAGGATGAAAGGCAAAATCGACCTCAGCGGAATTTGAACTCAGAACGTAGCGGCAGACGAAATACCGCTAAGCATTTTACCCGGCATACTAACGTTTCTGCCAGCTCGCCGCCGTATTTCTTCTGATTTCTTCCTTCTGGGACACTACTGATTTCCTCCGCAAAATAAGTATAGCGGGGTCTATCGAAGAAATGAGCCGCGCGAGGTGATGTGGTTGCTGCAGCGAGTGCCGCCGGCCATTCTGTGGGGTCAACGCCATCGCGGTCATTACTGCGGTGCGCAGCTGAACACCCCATTTGTTCTGGGATATGTGGTCCATCGTCCCCACTCCGTCATCCGCTGCTTTGTGAACCCTCCTTTTTTTCCTTCCTCATCTCTCTTCTTTCTTGTTTCATTGTGTCTGTGTGAATCTTTCAAATTAATCACTGACCTTTTATATCCGTAGCGTTGCTGATGATTAACGAGCCCAGCCCTTGATAAACATACAACAACCGTAGATATCGCAGACCAAGCTTCCCTCATTCATTACGCGGGCAGTGCCTTTCGAGCAACCTGATTAAGTTCAGCATACAAATGCGTGTGTCTTAAAAAATATCCACTCCTTCCTTTATCTGTTTCCGCTATTTCTCTTCCAATTGACCTCTCATATTTCGCATTCTTTCAGCGAAGACTTTACACAATCCTTAAATCATAGTCTTGGTTTCTGTTGGGGGAGCTTTCTATAAACAAGTTTGCCATATAACATCTATTTCGGGATCCACCGATTAGTCACCCGAACAATATGTTTAGTCCAAGTGAAACATACTTGTGCACGATCACCTTAGTGCTTATAACGTCGGTTCCTTCCAAGAGCTCTATCTGGAACCTGCAAAAATCAGCCGACATTTAGAGTGTATCTCAGACCGTCTTTGATGGAAGCTTTCAAGGACCCTACATGATACCTGTAAAGAGTACATGTCTCACATCAGTAAGAGAGCAACGCATGGTACCCGGCAACTTTTGTTCGCCTCGTGATGCAATATTGGGACTATTTCTTTACTGCCCACAAGGGGCTACACACAGAGGGGACAAACAAGGACAGACAAACGGATTAAGTCGATTATATCGACCCCAGTGCGTAACTGGTACTTAATTTATCGACCCCGAAAGGATGAAAGGCAAAGTCGACCTCGGCGGAATTTGAACTCAGAACGCAGTGGCAGACGAAATACCGCTAAGCGTTTCGCTCGGCGTGTTAATGTTTCTGCCAGTTCGCCGCCTTTTTATTGGGACTAGTAACGAGACAAGACCCTGAAGGAATCTGATGCCTTCTGAAGCCTTTTGAAGCCGTTTCCTCATTTAAGGAGCAAGAACGGATGAGTGTGTTGTCCAAGTAGACAAACTTGTCGACCACTTTCAGTACTGTTCCGTTAACTAAAATAGAGAGTATCACATATGTTTCTTAGCGTAGGCTGGAACATTATTATAGTCTTGTCCAGGTTAATGCTGAGTAAAAATGCCTGGCAATATGTAGAGTTATGGTCCTGAAAATTTGTACATTTTCAACAGTATGAGCGACTTAGTTGCAATCATCCGCATAAAGGAGGTCACGAATAAGAGATTGAAAAACTTACGTATTGACAGCAAACCGACGCATGTTCAAGAGACGAGTGGAAGATCGATACTCCACATACATCCTAGAAGAGCAATCTGCCTCAAAAGCATAAGTGGGAGCAACAAGAAAATGCAAAGAAAAGAGAGCTGGGGCAAAAATGTCACATTACTTAACGTCTTTCTCTTCGGGGGATATTGATCCATGTCACCATTTCATCCTGATATGATTTAATTATCTAAACAAAATAACCCGGACAACCAAGTTTGACGAGTATTTTCCACAATAAGATCCATGGAAACCTGGACAAGATCGTTAATCTGCTCTTAGCACTTCTCATGCATCTGTACAATGTTCGTCATTCAGAACTGAAGCCTAATTGAGATTCGGACAGGACATCATTTTCAAGGTATTTATTCGGGCCGGTAAGAAGAATACTTACCAGAACCTTGCCAGCTGTTGACAGAAGAGCAATACCTCTATGGTTGCCGTACTTTAGTCTGACTCACTTTCCTTTATAGAGAGAAAGGATAATTGCATGTTTCCAGTCCTTGGAAAGCAGTACCATCCCTCTACGCTACACAAATAAACTCGTGAAGATTCTGTGCGATACGACTACCGTCAAATCACTGGACCTCAGCATAAATTCTGTTTTTTTAATTTCTTTATTACCCACAAGGGGCTAAACATAGAGGGGACAAACAAGGACAGACAAACGGATTAAGTCGATTATAACGACCCTAGTGCGTAACTGGTACTTATTTAATCGACCCCGAAAGAATAAAGGGCTAAGTCGACCTCGGCAGAATTTGAACTCAGAACGTAGTGGCAGACGAAATACTGTTAAGCATTTCGCCCGGCTGTTTTTATGCATTCAACTTTCTTATTGCCGTTACTACTTCGTCCATTGAAGACACTGACTTCAGTGAGCTGATGACAAGTCTTTGGTGAACTGTGTCAATCACTGCATCATCTACAACCAACTTACATACATACATACATACATACATACATAATCCTTCCATCCATCCATCCATCCATACATACATACATACATAACGATGATTATTCAACTTCCTGTAATGAATACTGTTTCCTAGAACTTTTGCCATTGATACAAGTCTGGCAAATAAGATTGGCTATCTTCGGATAAATGCGAAGAGGCACCTTTTTAAGGAAGATCAGAGCTGTAATTAAGTGGAGAAAATTTACTGAAACTCACCAAGTGGGATAATTACAACATACACCCTGTTTGGATAGGAGATAGGGGTCAGCTATCGCCAGTCACAGAACTATCGAGAGGGATTTCAGATGACCTTTGAATAGACGCAGGACTTGTAACAATTCTATAAAAAATTGAAGAACAGCTGGGTAAGATCCTTCAACTGACAACATGAAAAGGATGAAAAGTTGTGGCTGGAGAGAGATGCTGAGTACGACTTGTAGTTGAAGCTGATAAGCTAACTGCTTAGACTTGTTAGCTAATCTGCTTGCTGATATTAAGAGCTAATTATTCTGCCGAGGTCGACTTTGCTTCTCATTCCTTTCGAGGTCGATAAAATAAGTACCAGTAAAGCAGTGGGGTCGATGTAATCGACTTACCCTTTCCCCTGAAATTCCTGGCCTTATACCTAAAGGCGAAGCCGATATCAGGAGCTGACTGTTATTTTTAGCGTAGGGGTCAGCAGTTGTACATAGAAGAAAATGACGAAATCTGTTGGTTTTCACGAACGACTTTATTTCTTGTGGGAGGGTTGGATCTTATAGCAATTGGTGCAATTGAAATAGTGTTACGATAAATGTTGAGAGAGTTTAAATGTTATTGCAATTGAAATAGTATAGAAAAGTTACTGCTGGCCACTGAGTTGTGAATAGTTCGTTAGTTGAAAATTAGCTCTGTATTGGTGTAGGGAGATCTTCATGATGATATTAGATCGACTCAGCCGCTGCCCGTGTCTATTCGTCATATTGACTGTCAGCCGTCTTTGCTGCAACCAAAGACTTTCTCTCTGTGCTCTCTGGGTCTTAGTTGCGTGTGTATGCCATTTTTCACCTATTGAGAGACTCAGGAAAGAAGGTGTCGTAAGTGAAATTAGTCTTTGAAGTCCTATTCCACATGAGGTCGTGATTAGTCAGATCCTGTCGATCACGTGGACAATATTCTTTCTAGGCGAAATTGCGATTGGTCAGATTCGCTAATCGTGTGAGCAACATTTCAGCAAATCGCACTAATCAGGTTGTAGCATGTCTATACTAGCATTAGTTTAACACATACATTTTTAATCTCAAAGTAGGCTCAAACGACACAGTAAGTTTACATCCCTATTCGGTCTATGATTGGCGGAATAAACAGGCTCCCTTTACAATCTCCGATTGTCACTTACATAAATGTGGCTGCGGCCATATTTAATTGAGTTCCTTCATTTATTTCTCCAAGGGCTCCCGGCTTGTAGTTTGGTTCTATCGCGTTTGCGCTGGCGTCTCACACAAGAACAATTCTTCGTCCACGTGCGTCAGCAGTATCGATCAAACTCAATACTGTTATCTCTAATGTTTTCAAGAAACATCTCTATCAAGTCTCTTTCTATCTACACAAAGTATATCTAATGTCTTCACGCATTTATTCACCGCTATCACACTATAGACATCTCTATAAAACACAACTTACTTCTTGACAGAAATCTTATACAAGGCATTTATATTGTACATAACCCACTACTGTAAATAAACCTTGCCATTGAACAAGTTGAATTCTGTCCGTCTGTCTCTGTATACCAACTACCATTATAAGTTAAATGCTGAATATTCTGCTACAGAGTGATTGAGATCTAAAATACTCTAACAACTGACCCTTCAGTGCCAAACAGTTTCGTCAACAAGCAACCTTCGACTAGAAGAATTTGCTGTTATCCCTACAGATCATCAAAGTACTAAATTAAATGAGCCAGAACAGAGCAGTAGATTCTTCTTCTGGGAACACTGTAAACAATACGGACCACGACCTGTGCGATAACAATAAAACTGAGACGAACATGCTGACATTACACGAATGAACGGTAACCAGTTGTAAACAAGCAGTAATAACGAGTGAAGTAGGGGCAGACCCACATGGGGGTACCTGAGAGGTATGCGCTTTCTCAAGAAAAGAAGTGCGCCCTTCCAAATAATGTTATTACGCCCTTTTCTCCTAGAATTGTAATCTCGTCTAACCCTGTGCCCTCCCTTTCGAAAAATACCTGGGACCACGCCTGTGAAGAATATAAACAACTGAAAGCACAGTAAAATTCAATCAAGAGAACAATTACCACACAGACCCATTTCTCGCTTTACAATTCAGTTGCCTAAGTGACACGATGCGGCACTTAAATGGCCGTCCATCCTTTTATTTAACATAAATCCTGTCAGCGTCGCTGTTGATGTGAAAGTTAACAGTCACTATCACTGGGGTTGATGTAATTGACTTACCCACTCTATTAAAATTGTTGACTTTATGTCAAAATGTTAAACGATTGTTAATATCTTCCTAGTCTTGATGTTCAAGTTGCGGATTTCTTCAAATATTTAGTCTTGTATTGCTAATGTTGGTACTGGCGCCGGCACTGCGAAAGTGTGTTGGGATATGATTTTAATGGATGCAGACAATTCTGACTTCCATACCTTCAGAAGTCTGTTGATATGTTCCTTTGTCATTTTAGCAATATTGTCGTATGCAATATTCACGTCGCTTCCGAGATATTTTTGACGTTCATCACTGGAGCTTGGAGAAACAAACAGATCATTGGCATCCATATTTTTTGTCTAATCGAATGTCTTTCCTCGTTTGATTATAAGATGTGAACATTTACCCTGACCACGGAATGAAACGATCGGACACCACTGTTAGGACTCTGGCGATTTGTCACGGCTGACTGGACATTGAATGTTTGGGCGACAGTACTTTTTGCCGCGGGAGGCAAACACACACACACACACACACACACACACACACACACACACACACACACACACACACATACACACACACGCACGCACGCACACACGCACACTTGCGCAAAGAAATATACACATAAAAGCATATGTGTATATTTATTTTATTGTTTTGCTAAAATTTCATTCTTAATAATTTTCTTGATTACCCTGAATTTCAACTTTGTACAATAAGACAATATTGTTTGAAATGACCTTTAGAGATTACTTGATTTATATCTTTCTTAAATGGCTCTACCTTCCTGATCTTAGTATTTTATAAAGGCCTTTATATAAATAACCCTTCTAAACAAGTACCACTAAGAAACTATAAATATCATGTAAGGAGTAACAATAATAACTTCTTAAACCTTATAATATAATCCCTCAGTTTATATATGGAAAGATTAGTGTAAAATATGAAAGTTCCATAACTTAAATATTCTTTTAACTGATACCAGACATCAGTCTTTCATTGATATTAACTAAATAAGTAAATATATAATTTTTAGTCCAGTATATTTTGAATTATTATACTTCTATAAATCTTCTCTATTGGTGTTAATAAGCTGCATATACTTTACCATAGTATTAGTAATTAAGCTATTTTATTCCTTTTCTATGGTGTTCTGCCCTACTTGATTATTTTATTTCATTTCTTTATTATTTTATAATTAGCCTTTATTTATTCATAAAATTAACCTAATCTTTGTATCTCTATAAATTCATGCTTAGCTTATATAAAACTATGCTGGTATATTCACTACATATAAAAAAAAAAACTGCTTAGATTACAATTTTATTAATATATAATTAGAATGTTCTTTTACCTCAATACTCTTTATTAATACCAGCGTATACCAATTAATCAATGTTCACAAATACCATCTGAAGAGTTAGTATTTAAGTGTACAATATGTATAAATATTAAACTATTTCTGAATAATTTCTTTTCCTCCCACTATTGTGGTAAAAGTTCGGTATATACTCAAAAGTATCCATAAATTTTTATCCTTTTGTTAATATATTCTTCTTAATAATCCTCTGAATAGCCATAAACTTTATCTATATACAATATAGTAACATTGTTTTAAAACATTTAACTTTAGTACTACATGATAAGACTTCCACTGTTTCATTATCAATGGTCTGCTAGTGGGCGACCCCCTTAGTTGTCAGCCAACATCTTGTTTTAAGTTTTCCTTTACGAAACCTCATAATTTTTATGACTATACCAACTATGATTTGTCTGCTCTCTCAGCCCCATCCCTAGCAGATACTGCCCTTTATTCTCTCAGCCTTAGGTATAAGGTTTGATAAACTAGTCAATAAATTAAAACTGACCCCATAAAAACAAATAAAATCAGTGACAGGCAGAGTCTTCTTGACAATTTATTAACTTCTATGTTGTAGTAGAGACAACATGTTCTTTGTCTATCTCCTTAAATTCTTGGAGATTTTAGGCATAATTATACTAATGAGTCCATCTGTTCTAATTTAATTAAATTCTATCTTTGAGCAGTTGAAGATTGCTCTGCATTTTAAATTGATGTAATGATTTCATTGTTCAATTAAATGGAGATGCATGAACCGATCGTACTGCATTACTTCTGGATATCCTTGTTGCTTATTTTGATTTTAATCACCTTACTTTGAAATTGTATGGATAATACCGTGCTAAATTCTGGTGCCTCAACTAAAGTACCATATTCACTTGAATCTAAATTTTTGCTTATATATATATATATATATATATATATATATATATATATATTTTGTATATTCTCCCATATATATATATATATATATATATATATATATATATATATATATAGAGAGAGAGAGAGAGAGAGAGAGAGAGAGAGAGAGAAAGAAAAAGAGAGATTACAATTTATTAATTGAAACCAGTCGACATAAACGCTTTCACTAGCCAGAAAGCAGTAAGTTAGACGATGTTTAGTAGCTGAGTAGTTTAGTAGTTGTGATAAATTAGTTAACTAGAACAGAAACAAAATTTTCCATTATCAAAAGATTCTGAGTACAAAACGCTTGATATTAAATTGTCAGGGACAAACTACTGTACCAGATCGTTTCATACTCTCCTGATCGAATCTCATTCCTATATCTCTCAAAAAAGTTGTAATCTAACTTGCTCTTGGTATTGTAAATATTATTCGTGTACAGTTTATCTTTAACAAAAAAGGTAGAGTTGACATTAATTTAACTTTCATCTGCAGATCTTAACAAGTAAACTTTATATTTCCTTAACAGAGTTGAGAAGGAGTTCGTTACTAGAACTTAGCGTATTACAGATAAGCTATCAGCTTGAAATATTCCTGTTGGTAGCCTAGTTCTGTTTGTGACTCTAGTAGTAACTTCAGTTCTTATTGACAGCTCTGTTGACCAGATTACTTGTCTCTTAATCTCTTGGATCATAGCTGTCGGAACGTTAGCAAGACATAGTGACTTTACTATCCTGAGCGAAGAAGACCCAAACGCCTTCTTTATAGTCTAGTTATACAGGTTTCGGTGAAGCTTTTTCTCTTCGTTAAGGGCAGCTTTGTAGATGAGGAGTTCGGCACAGCTCCAGACTACTTTCTTTTCACCCATATCCTATATGAATGCATTCGATCAATCTCTATATAAGTCATCGGTTCTCAATAATTTTTACTTTTGGATTCCTTTGGTTCCTATTTTGTTTGATTGAACCCTCATAGCCATTCGATATCTAAAAAATCCTATTTTTAGAATTAAATATCATTACTACTTGTATAAAGAAACATAGTTTATTGTAGAAATATAACCAGTTTATTGCACATAAATTTTAGCAATAAAATCTTACGTGGACACCCAAGGGTCATGTGAACCCTGATTGAGAACTACCGGTATAAGTGGTACATCATATTCAAGCAGGCTATGAGCTTGCACCTTTTGGTCGCCTTTTTTTTTTGATTACGTGTTACCAGTAGTTTTAGCTACAAGTATTGTACGTTCAACTACAAGCTGGACTGGTACATAACCTCAACAAAAATAGTTCTTTTGGACTATGGACGCTGAGGGTTTTCCTGCTGAACTTGAACTTTCTCTGTCAATAACCGTCTATCAGGCTTCTCCCAGGATATTTTTCCCTTCGGTAATTTTGCAAAAGCTGTCAGGAGGGTCTTACTGTTGATTTAAGCTTTGGAAGAGACAGTACTCACTCTGTAAGTTCCTCTAAATACACACACGCATATTTAATGTGCATATATATATATATATATATATATATATATATATATAAATATATATTATTGTATGGCCATTGACTCTCATGATATCGTCTACTCTTTGATAGTTCTTGTTTATCGTCCTACAAAGAGTCCAAAATCACTTTCCTGAAGAAGGAAAATTGGCGTGGTTGCCTCTCTAATCACCGACGGCTCAAAAATGCGGCTGGTTTTATTGATTACGTGTTACCAGTAGTTGTCTTATGCGATCTGAACATACATACATACATACATACATGTATACGTACGTACGTACATACATCTGTAAGCACGTGTAGAACCAGTAGTGTGAATTGTGGAATTAACTCTGTTGCTAATTTTCCTGAATTAGATTTTGATACTTTAGATAATAGTAATTTCAGCTGTGATAATACCTTTAAAATAACGACTAGTAATAATATTAATTATAATACTGATAATAATCCTGCCTTAGCGTCTACGTCTGAGAGGAGGATTAGTATTAATTCCTTTAACCATGAGTACCACATACAGGTGAATAAATGCCTTTGTGATTTCAAAAAACAAAATTATCTGTTCTTTAGAAAATCAGTGTTTAATTAAGAATATAGTGTATCAATGTAAGGTCATAAGAGAAGAACGTTCCTGCTACATAATAATTCTCTCTCATTTAAGTATAGAAGAAAATGTAATTCTATGAATTATTAAGTGCATTTGAGATTTAAAATACAGAAGCAATAACTATTATCTAAAGTGGTCCATTATTGGTTGCGCACGATTGTACAATATTGGTAATTTTAAATGCGATCTTTGCCTTGAGAAACTGTATTATATTACTTCTAAATTAGTATTATTAGATTGTAAAGGTAATTTTACATTGAAATGTCCTCATAAATATAGAAAAAATATTTGGGTATTTCAATACTAAATAACTCATTAATTATAAGTGCTTTTCATACAATCTAATATGCATAATTAGAAAAAAAATGTTTTAGCACATCTGATAAGTAACTAATTGCTGTGACGCAGAATTCCTGTTTTTAATTGTCGCGACAAATTCCCATCTTTATTTTTTATTCTTTTGTTATCTACTGACATCATAAAAATTAACTAATAAACTGGCTTTTCATAGAATATTATATTTCTTCATGATTTTTTCTTTTTCTATTTTTTTAAAAATACGTTTGTCTATTTTCTTAGTTCACTGTGAATGTAACCCATTTTGGAAAGTCATGATAACGTTGTGTTAGCATATATTTTCAGATATATTAATTTGACCGGTATTTTGTACCTTTTTTCTATATCTAAATATTTTGGCACAGTAGAAACGATCGTCACTAATGTATGGTGTAATCATCATGCGCTTTTCTCCATTCTTATTGTTGTTGCCTAACACTTCGAATTTCTTGAAATTTTTCTAAGCTATATTTGGATTTACATGTCACACACGAAGAATTACTTTCATTTATTGGTATCTGATTGCTGGATATAGTTAACAAAATTTGTTTAACACTGAGTATTTTATAAATATCTTCCTGGATTTATTAATTCCTTTTACTTATTATTATTAGTATTACTTTTAATCTGCATCTTTGTTGCAGTCACTTGCCGGAACACACCCAGCGTCCTGGGGCGACTGAAAGATAAGAGATGTTACAATATGACTGAATGCTTGGGGAGAGGAGGTAGTGAAATATCTTCATGTAAAACAACATCGACATTTAAATGGATAGGGTTTTTCTAAGGATGCTGGCAGTACTTGTCAGTGCAATCTTTTTAATTTCTCTGAGGCATGGTTCTCCTGGGATCTTATCTAGATGTTTTTAACATCCCTTTTTTTTTTATCATACCTAGGGCACCTACAATAAGAGGAACAGTTCTCGTTCTAAGATGTCACATCTTTTGTATTTCAGTTTCCAGGTCCTTATAATTCCTTAGTTTGTCAAATTCCTTGACAGATATATTTTTATCAGTGGGATGCTTACATTTATTAGTCTACAAGTATTTTCTTCCCTGTCTTTAATAATTATGTCTGGTTGATTAGCCTAGATCGTCCTGTCAGTGTTGACTGGAAAATCCCGGGGGATAGTGACATTTTTACTTTCAACGACTGGCTCAAGATGATGTTCATACCAGATAGTAGGAGTGCTGATTGTGTAGTGTTTACATATTTTCCAGTGTAAGTACTGCTCTACCATATCGTGGTGATTTTTATATTTGTTTGGTGTCAGCACAGGACATCCCGAGACGAGATGGTCTATCGTTTTGTCAAATGTTATTGTTATTATTACTGAGTGAGAGAACAGTGCATGCCATCAAAGTGATACTGGGGTAAAATATACGAAACTCAGTATACCCACCATGATTACCCGTCAGGTAGGTAGGTAGGTAGGTAGGTAGGTAGGTAGGTAAGTAGGTAGGTATGCATTTACGTATGTATACGTGAAACATTAAGTCAGTAGTGTATAAAGCTAACGTGTGTACCTAACACGTTGAAGACTCAGGGTTTATGTATATATACAACCACAGTGCAGTTAGATGATCTCACAAGTCTTGGAGGGTTTCCATGGGACATAATCAGGACCTTCGTGTGGACCCAAAAAGTTAGATATCCTCTTTCTTTTGTTCATAACAAGATTTATAGAAACACAAGAATATACGGTGTGATTTGATGATGAGATGCATGTATGCATGTATGTATGTATGTATGTATGTATGTATGTATGTATGTATGTATGTATGCATGTATGTATGTGTGTATGTATGTATGTATGTATGTATTCTCATGCACATAGTTACTTATCTAGACATGCTCATATATACTTAAATGATAAACTTCTGGAAAGTTTTACAGATTTTTACAGTTCCAGTGATGTATTGGATCTGTAGTCTTTGAATTAGCTTGCTTCTTTCTGGTTTCGAGAAGCCCAATTTCTCAAGATTGGTGTTTAGGCAGCGTGTTATATATCTCAGGGCCCCAATAATTACAGGCATAAACCTGAACTTGTAACCTGGATACAGTAACTGCAGATTTCTTAGTAGTTCAGCATAGGTGTTCTCTTCAGCTTTATGTGTGTATGTATGTATGTATGTATGTATGTATGTATGTATGTATGTATGTATGTATGTATGTATGTGCTTGTGTATTCATGTATATATTCATGCATATATGACTGAGCACTCTAAGTGCTACTGCTAAATGCAACCTTATTCAAACTGTCACATGGCCCGGCTGTCAGCGACTAAACCGGCACATACTTAGCTGTATGCATCGACAGTTCAACCAACACACCAACTTAACCACACATTTAAAAACACCAGAAACTCTCGTAAATCAAAAAGTCTTGTCGTTTTGTTAGCCACTGGTTTGAACTCTCATAGAAAGAACTAAAATAAAGCTGAAAGAAAATTCACACTTGGTAAGCAGAGTTATTTCTGTTTGACTTAGTACAGGATGAAAATCAAAACCTGTCAAAAGATAGATGAACTCAGTAGAGTCAATGGCCATCTAACAGTTGGGAGTGAGATACTCTAGTATTTTTTTAGACATCTCTCTAAGAGACTTGCATTTTCGTTTACATCTAATAATGCAGACTAGTTCTTCTCTTTGGGCAATTGCATACGTTGTTTAGAGAGTGGAGTTGGCCCTGTACAATGCCATTCCTCACTTTAAAAAGCTTCAGGTACATTTAACATGTCTATTATGCATTGCATACTGTGATTAGCTGTGGCCCAAAAACGCAAAACACTCAATGAAAAACTTCATAATGAAATGAAGGCTTGTGACTAAGTGGGCGTTAACGTCTGCTGCAAGAGGCGCCCATCTTTGCTACATCTGTTTCAAAAGAGTGTAGGTCGCTAGTAGGATTCAAAACCTACATTCCTACTGCTATAAGAAAACAATTAAGCCATCTTCTGACGATGAGATAGCTTGCATACTATGTCCTGTATTGTAGGAAAAAAAAGCACAGATCTGCTTCTAATTTGAAATTGTTCCAAAAACAACAGTATAGAACTAACTGCAATCACTTACGAGTTTTCCCATCAGAGATTCCATGAATTTTACTAAACAATCGAAGCCAAATCAACTCTAAGGACCTCTAAAATTATCTTCTATCTCATCCTGGAGTGTATCCATCTACGCCGGATATCTATGAATTTTTATCCTCCGGGTATTTCCCGGTTGTACTCTCTTCAATATTTTATATACATATGCTATAAATTTATAAGATGCATTGCGACAGTCTGTTCATATTTTCTTCTATAATACTTATATCAACTCGACAACTACATTTCCAAGAGATAGATCTTAAACCTGTGAGTTCTGCATCTCTGCACTTGACGTCGGAGGTTGGTTTGGTCTGAGCACTCATTGTATATATATATGTATATCTATTGTATACATGTCTTTTGACACATTATCTATTACATGCATACATACACGCACGCACACACACACACATATATATATTTATAATCGATTACTTTTATCTTTTACTTGTTTCAGTTATTAGACAGTGGCCATGCTGGTGCACCACCCTGAAGAACTTTTAAACGAATGAATCGACCGCGGTACTTATTTTTCGTTAAGACTGGTACTTATTCTATTGTTCTTTTTTGTCGAACCGCTAAGTTATGGGGGCCTAAACACACCATCACCGGCTGTCAAGCGGTGGTGGTGGGGACAAACACACACACTCACACACACACACACACATACACACACACACACACACACACACACACGAATTTTATATATGTAGATACATATATATACGATGGGCTTCTTTCAGTTTCAATCTATCAAATCCACTCACAAGACTTTGGTCGGCCCGAAGCTATAGTAGAAAACATTCGGCCAAGGAGCCACGCAGTGGGGTTGAACCCGA
The DNA here is from genome assembly GCF_046866305.1 of Octopus bimaculoides. Lineage (NCBI taxonomy): Eukaryota > Metazoa > Mollusca > Cephalopoda > Octopoda > Octopodidae > Octopus > Octopus bimaculoides. The sequence continues at coordinate 45,844,271 of NC_142934.1, forward strand.
TACGATGTGGTTGGGAAGCAAGCTTCTTAGCACACATCCACACCTGCGATTGATTAAGGACGCTAAAAAAATGTGAAATAAAATCATAAAATGGAGGCTAAATTCTTGGTAATAACTTTCATTAGCATTGATAGAGTTTATTTTAGCACGATACTTAGCGATAAGAAGAGATCGTCTTTAACTAGTTTATGTTAAGAATAAAGACTTGGATTAGCTTCAAACTAGATCGAACCACTTGTGATAGGTTGCTCAATGACAAGCAGTGTTTGTCTGACATTGCTTCGGAAGGTTTCAGTAGAGATTTGCCTTGTTACATGCGATTGCGTCAAGTCGGAATTTCGCTACATCGAAGGGGACTTGTGGATTTGAATGTTATCTTAAACGAGGGTTTTAAAAAGGCTAACGAGAAAGGGTATTAAATACAGGAAGCCCGGTGTATTAGACTTAGTTAAAAATTAGCGGAAGTAATCTTGAAGTCAATTTAAATTTTATAGTTAAGACTTAAACACAAAGTTTAGGAAGAAGATTAGAGAAAACGAGCAACTAGTTTATCGTTAGAAAGAATTAAATGATTAGAAATAGTTTTTTAGTAAGTAGGAGATAAAGAAACATATTGATATCTTACAAGAAAAATACAATAAAGTCGCAGACGTGACTGTGTGGTAAATTTGTTTTCCAATTACATAGTTCTGGATTCAGTCTCACTACGTGACATCTTGGACATTTGTCTTCACTGTAACCCCGAGCTGACCAAAAAGTGGATTTGGTGGAGAAACTGAAAGAAGCCCAACATATAGATTTATACATGCATACCGCGTGCACGCACACACACACACACACACACACACGAGGGTGTACTGAAAAGTTCGTGACTTTGAGCAAAAGAAAATACAAGGGGGTCAGTTAATTATGATTTTATTCAATATGTTCCTCTCTCAAATTCACATACTTATTGCAGTGATCCTTCAGTTTTTCTAAGCCCCGTATAAGAATTCAGAAGGTTGGGCCTCCAACCAGGCCTTTCGTGACACCCTTAAAGCCAGGAACTTTTCAGCCCCACCACCTCGTATACATACATACATACATACATACATACATTGCACACACATACACACACGCACGCACGCACGCACGCACGCACACACACATTATGTGCGTGTGTGTACATGTCTATGGGTGTGTTTTCGTGTCTGTGTTGCGTTTGTCCACAAGCTTTGTTTCACAATCGGTGTTTATTTGTTAAAGTCTCCGTAACTTAGCAGTTTAGCAAAATAGACCGATAGAATACATACCAAACTTAAAAAATAAACACTGCGGTTGATTCATTGCACTAAAACTCTTCAAGGTGGTGCCCCCGCATGACCACGGTCTGAAAGAAGTAAAAAAATAAACGATATAACACCAACTGGGAAGTCGGAATGGGAATGTCGCGATTATTTGTGAGAAATACTATTTAATGATTACTTAGTGTGTAATCTTGACTTCGAAAATATTTGTATTTATATAGCTGTGACTGGGAGTAGGAGTAGTTTAACCAGGGTGGAAAAGTCGAGTGGTTTCAGTGCAAATGAGGCACAATGTTATTCTAATTTTTTTTTTATTCCAAAATTACATAAGGTCTTCTGTAAGTGTAGGTTTATTGCGGAAGCTAGTGTACCTATAAATAGCTATCAGTCTTAATTTATGGTCTATTAAATGTTATTGGGTCGGCCTTTATGAGGGACTGCAAAGGAGGGCTTTCTTTTTTTTTTTAAATCATCTGGATGTGAAATAATTCTGGTATATTAGATCCAGTAAGAAGTTGTTTGATAAGCTCCAACAGGTAACTGTAGTTCAAACAATGTATGTGTGATTTCTCTACATTGTATACAAAATCTAGACCTGAAAACTGTAGAAGAGTTGTTTATTTAGAATAATTGATATAATGTTTTGTAAAGGTTACAAGTATGCTTTCATTAAAAATGAGAATTTTTTATTTTATTTTATCGAAGAGCTCTATACAAATCAAATTTTTATATATAGAAGATGAAAGTGGAAATAGCACACAAGTAAATCTAAGGTATTTATTTATTTAAGAAGGAGTTTAACAAAAACGATTTGAAAAATTATATAAAGAAAATATTACCGGTTTCGATGCTGAATCTAATCTTATCAAATATCAGTCAAAATTTAAAAAAATTTGACCAGTTTATCTTCTGTCTGGGGGTCAAAAGCATATATAAAAAATTTGAAGTAAAAACAGTCTGGGGTCAAAAAGAGAGGATAAACTGTTTTTACTTCAAACTTTTATAAATTTTTTACTGATATTTGATAAGATGAGATTCATTGAAACGGGTAATATTTTGTTTATATAATTTTTAAAATCATTTTTATTAAATTCCTTCTTAAATTGAAATGGCTTAGATTTACTTCTAACAGCCACGACTGGGTCCTCCTGCTTGTGCGGCATGGTGCAGAATCTTGTTGCCAGACATAAGGTGTTCCAGCAGCCACCCTCTTGACCCAGGGCAGCTCTACCTCCTCCAGGCACTTGATGTAGGCCTCTGTGTTGTGTGTGAGACCACGTGGGAAGATGAATGGAGGCATAACGTCGCCATCACTAGCGATCACTCCAAACGCCATAATGTTGACTGGATGTTTGATTTTTCTCACTCTCGGTACATGCTTTTGGGGACAAGGCAAGCCAACGGTTCTTCTGTGTGTTCATCAGCTGATACTGACAGATTTTTCTCGTCTGAGAAAAACCAAAGCATGTTCAGTTGGAGGTGGGGGATGCTGGAGTTTGTTCAAAAGCTTTGCAGTACGGTCTTTCCTCTTGTCCTTGATGGCTTGGGATAAAAATTGATCCTTTCTCATCTTGTATGCGGAATACTAAATGTCTTCATGCACTGTCTGCCTGATCAGAAACTCAGACACTCACATGTCCCTGGCAATGGACCTGATTCACTTGGAGGGATCGTTGTCAACCTGGCCTGGATCTCACCAACAAATTCAGAAGTTCTTTTCTTACCAGAACGATCAGAGTGAGTTTTCCGAGCTGCCGTACCTTCGTAATCACTGTTAGATTCATCCAACTCTTTCCGAATCCTCTGCACTGTCCTCAGATTGACACCCAAACACTCTGAAACGTTCGTATTGGAGCTTCCGGCGCGAATGCCAAGCAGTACAGCATGTCGTTCCCAAATTTTTGGCAGAGTGAATTGCGGCATGTTGCTGTTTTCTCACAGACGGTGCCCAACGGCCCCTACTATACTGTGTAGCCGACAAAATCAAAAGCAAACAATGCGCATGCGCGAAATTAAAGATATAAAACACCGACAATTTACCCGTCATACCCTGTATACATACACACACACACACACATATACTTCGATTAGAGGGTGTGTTAATCTCATGAAGGGATGGTTTCATCCAAGGAAATACTGGTTCAGTACCTAGTATTTTGGGGGAATTAATTTCTTCAAAATAATAGGTATATATATATATATATATATATATATATATATATATATATATATATATATATATATATATATATATATATATATATATATAAACATAGTTTTTATTCATATAAAACAAAAAGAAAATGGGGATTAGGAAGTTAATTGTTTATTATTCACAGAAAATCAATCATCATCTCTTACAGCTGTTTCAATTAATACTCAGTAGATATTAACTAAATATTAAATTTATACAACCTGTGTATAATATCTTTAGAGGGGCAAAAAGTATACTCTTGGATGTTTTATATGTGTTTATGGATTCATTGTAGCAGACTGAATCTTCATCAGTGACTCAGTATTACTCCGTCGAAGATCAGCGCTGATGTGACTCCAGCTTGTCGAAGGGAGGGAACCTGTCTCCCTTGTCAGCCATTAGAAAAGTGCTCTCACGTGGCTAAAAGTTGTTTTGACTATTATTTCTAGCAATACTGGTGCTGACTATCACCCTCCGTCACTTTAGTGACGACTGTAAGTGTGGCCTATTGGTTCTCAATTGCGAATAGCCTTAATAATAATAATAATAATGATGATGATGATGATGATAATAATAATAACATTAATAATAATATATATGTATATATATGTGTGTATGTCTGTGTATATATATACATTTATATATATATATATATATATACATACATATATATATATATATATATATATATATATATATATATATATATATATATATATATATATATATAAAATTATAATAATATTAGGGACAAAATCCAAAATTACAGGTAAAAACTCAATTAAAATCAATTTATAAAAAATTAAAATTAAATTGAGCTTTACAGAGTAAAATATATATAAATATATAGTTTTAGGGAAAAGAACCAAGGTTCATGAACTCATCGATGAAAATCCACTGTCACATATAGAAAAATTAATAATTAAAAGCACAATAAATGAGTATAATATAATACAAAGTAAATATAAGATAAAGATAATAAAAAATGACTACACGTGTTTCATAACTAATTTTCAAATAGAAAGGAAATTTAAATCGATTAAAATCAATTAGAATTATCGAAAATAAATTCTATTCAAAAATACAGCTAATCGTCAGATCTAAATATAACAATAATAATAATAAATAAATGTATATATCAATCAACAATAAGTACGAAATGAATTTATATAAAATACTTATTTTATAAAGATAGAAAAATATTAAAAATATCAAAATAATAAACATTCCATAATCATCCCTACATCCATTATAATATATGCTAACATGCATATTATATACAAAAACCAGCTTACATAAATTATCATCGTTTTAAATACAATTTGAACGAAGTTTAAGGTTAAAATAATAATAAAGATAATATTAGTACATATATGTACATACATATTTGCGTATATGCATATACATACGCGTACACATACAAACATATATGTTCATATGTATGTATAAATACGTGCATACATGCATACATACATCCATGCATACATTACCACACACATATTAAGAATGTGAATAACTAGGTTACAAGAGTTCATGACACTTGCCCGTGGGCCAAATTCAGTTAGGACTGTGTGCACACATCTGTTCGTGTGTGTGTGTGTGTGTGTGTTTCACGAGATTAGCAGAGAATTCAATAGCGTTGTAAATGAAATCAGATTCAGGGAAATAATTTATTTGTCATATTTTAAATATAACATAGACGCACCTATCAGCCACACACACACACACACACACACACACACACACACACACACACACACACACACATATATATATATATATATATATATATATATCATAAGGTTTTTAAACTTTTAAATTTAAGGAATCTAATTAATGATCTCCTAAGGTAAGTTCTTATGCTATATTGGTAACGGTTGCTACATCCTCTGGGAAAAAAATTATTATATATATATATATATATATATATATATATATATACATATATATAAATGACGTTATATATCGTGTGCATGTATGTATATGTTTGTATGTGTGTGTGCATACATGTAGGTAGGTATGTAATTGCATGCGTACCTACATAATTGTGCACAAACACACGCTCGTGCGCGTGCGCGCGCACACACACACACACACACACACACACACACACATACACACACACAGAGAAAAACTTGCGGAAAACTTAATGTAGTATATAACAAGTTATGAGGAAAAGTCAAGTGTCTGCCTTACATATAGCATCTAATAATTATACAATTCGTATAGATTTGACAGTCCCAAAGGCTGCAACTCACCCCACGCGCGAAGATTAATTAATGAACGAAATGTAAACGGAAGGATTGGCGACTAATGAATGTTGTTTTGTAATTGTGACGTCAGGCAAGTTTGACTTAAGATAAATATACTTTATTGTCAATGACTTAATCTGCTTGCTGGGCCCGATAATTTCCTTCTCAGTCTGTCTGTCTACCGACTCAGCTGAATAAACATGTACTGAGTATTACTTTGTTATTTATTAGTAACAAAAAATGTAGGTAGCATGCATACATGTAGGCATACACACAAACATGCATATACATGCGTGCGCGCACGTACATATATATACATACTTAGATACATCCTTACACATATACACCTACACGCATATATGTAAGAGAACGGCGAGCCAGTCATCATGGCGGAATCACTTGTTAGGTGGATGTGTCCCACAAGCGACAGCAACTGTTTCACAAAACTCCAATGAACGCGAGCAAAACGGCTTGATCGCCCTGCACGCGTCTCAGACAGAAGCTTTGTGCCTCTAAGTTTCTGTTGAACCGGGAGAGACCCTCAATAGCACTGCTAGGCAAAGGAATTTTGTAAGTTGTTCATAATAATTCCTGGAAGTGAATACCGGCGCCCAGAGCTTCCTCAAAGACGACGTCGATCTTTTCCTCCACTAAACTCTGTAAATTGCTTGAACACATTTACCGATCTATTTGTCCGATTGGTACACGGCAGGGATAGTATCCTCTTGGTCCATTTCTGAACAAGACTAGCCACCCTGCTCGTTGCTTCGTCCCCGTTCCGATCTACCTCGCGGTTGAGAGTAAACCAGAAGAGACCTGTGCAGTTCAACCACTCAGTTGGTACAGCGTCCCGCAACACTGTCCAGCAGCATCGACTTGCCTGCAGTTACCAAGCCGCAAGCCCGTTAACAAGATCGCCCCCTGCACAGACAGCGCTTGCAGTACCGATTCCGGACGGTAACGGAATCAGTTAGGCAGACTATAGGGACTCACCACAAATCCATTTGTGCAGTGACAGTTCGCCGCCGGTTGAGATCTTTCAATCTGTCTAGTCGACGTCCGGCTAGGGGCCCCATCCTCTCAGATCGTCATCGACGGGCACGTCTGCAGTGGGCTCAAAAACGCCAGAACTAGCGATATCAGCAGTGGAGGACTGTAATATTCTCTGACGAAAGTCGAAATTGCATTTCTGTGGCATATGGCAGAGCTAGGGTTTGGAGGAGAAGGGGTGAACGCCATGCCAGTGGCTATGTGGTGGAGCGAGACTCGTGAAAAGAACAGAGCATCATGGTATGGGGCGGGATTGCACTCAATCAGAAACTCGGACCGGCGGTCTTCCAAAATAGCGGCTAAAATATCGGCAATGGAATAACAGCTGCTCGCTACATCGACCAAGTGTTGAGGCCTCATATTACGCCATAGTACCCATACTGCCAGATTGACAACATACTTCCTCCAACAGCAAAACATCCAGACACTGACTACTATGGCCTGCCCTATGTCCGGACTTGAACCCCATAGAACTCTCTGTTAAAACTTGCAGTGAGTTGTGCCGCAGTTGTCAGCCTCGGACGGATGTCACTTAGCCTTCTTTGGATTTCGTCCCACAGATGCTATGTGGGGTTTAACTCCGGACTTAAGGAAGGCCTTGGCAGTGTCTGGATGTTGCGCTGTTGGTGGAAATCTGTTGTCAACCTGGTAAAATGTCGTGTTGGAACACGTGACTCCGATGACGGGCAAAGTGTGACGCAATATGAGTCTTCAACACTTGGTAGACGTACCGAGCAGCGGTTACTCCATTGCCCCGGTTTTGGCCGATACTTTGAAAGACCACCGGTCCAAGATTCTGGTTGAGTGCAATCCCGCCCCATACAATGATGCTCTGTTCACCCCATGAGTCTCTCTCCACCACATAGCCATTGGCATACCGACTCATAAGGGCCGGTTTCCCCGGTTACCATGACGTATAAATTCCCTACCTGGACAGGGCACCGGTCCGTCACAGGGCTACTCATTTTTGCCAGGTGAAAGGACTGGAACAACGGGAAAACGAACACAATCTGCCGCCCGGTCAAGGAATCGAAACCACAATCTTACGATCATGTGTCCAACACCCTAACTACTAACCCACGCATCCCCCACAAACGCGTGCGCACACCCATGTATATACTTACACATACACACACATACATAGATATAAATATGCATATATACATATATATAATATGTGTGTGTGTGTGTGTATATATATATATATACATATATCTATATCTATCTATTTATATATAGATATAAAATATATATATATATCTGTATATATATATATATATATATATATATATATATATATATATATATATATATATATATATATATATATATATATATATATATATATATATATACACACACATATACACGCACACACACGTCATGTTCGAGTGTTTTATAAATGACGTAAGCATTACGCCAACATTTTTCGTTACGCCCTGACATTCGAAGCAATATTTAAACAAGACATTAATGTTTAGAAAACTATCAATACTCCTGCAATGTGTCAGCACGCTTATGTGGCAGCTTAAGTAAAACAAGAAAAAGACATTTTGAAAGACCTGCGGTATTGATGGTGGTGGAAATAGTCGTGAGAACAAAAGGAGAAAATTATACTGAGACGCCTACCTAATTCAAATGCCTATTACGAATTTGACCCTGCTGAATGCATCCAACGACCAGTTGGTAGGATTGAATCGTTTAGTTTTGTCTGAAGGATGATATTGTCTCAATGGCCTTCCAAGTCCCACTCAAGTCTGTTACTTTAAACAGCTGAGAACTCATTGCTGTGCATGAAACAAAGCTCCAATTTAAAGAGTGTTTGAGAGAAGAGGAAGAGGTTTGAATGAGCTTATTAATCGGATCCTTATGGTTTGACGGCCAACACTTGTTTTCTTAACGAAACACTTTCAAACTTGGGATACTGGTAGAATGTGTCATATAAAACATCTTTTTCTCTTAGCCTTCTTAACAAAAATTACTTCTTAATAAGTTATTTCATGTTAAAGTTGTCGTATTTCTGTAATTTCAACCAATCACTGACGTCTAATTACCGAAGTACGACAATTTTTTACATGAAATAACTTCGAATACAAAAATTTTCATCTGTTCTATAACACAAAATATACAAGTATTCGAAGTTTGAAAGTGTTTCGGTACCAAAAATACTACATAAAAAAATGCTGGCCGTCAAACCATAAAGATCCTATTAATCGAATAGAGAGATACAACGGGAATAGAACATGGATCGTTATTATTGGGGAGTTTACTTTCTACCTAAACAAGCCATTTCTTTCTTATTCACTGTCAGTGATGTCTCGTGATCTTGTATAACCTGGGGACAGCACTGGGAAAGTGACCCTTACTGAGCGATTCTTGGAAAAATTATTTTGGATGCAGATCTTCGTCGACGTTGTCATCGTCCCTTTTCTTCTCTTCTTCATCATTGTTACCACCACCACCACCATATATATATATATATATATATATATATATATATATATATATATATATATATATATATATATATATATATATATATATATATATATATATATATATATATATATATATATATATATATATATATATATATATATATATATATATATATATATATATATATATATATATATATATATATATATATATATATATATATATATATATATATATATATATATATATATATATATATATATATATATATATATATATATATATATATATATATATATTCCCAAGCCTATTTCCCGTTGTTTTAGGAGGGGGTAACCACGACAAGGCACACATCAGGCATTTCATTCATTTCCCAGCCCAAAGAGGCGAGCTTCGTCCTACGTTCGGGCCAAGGCATAGAATGCAACCCCCGATATCAGCAGCGGGGCCCGACAGCATATGCTGGTTTACCCCTGCCGATTCATGCTGGTTCCGTACCCCTTTGAGCAACATCAAATTCACCCATGCCCCCGCAAACACTCTCCAAGCTTTCCTATCATTAATAAACTCTCTTACCTCTCTCACTCCAATACCTCTAACCTCTCTCACTCCAATACCTCTAACCATCAAAGCTTTCCTCACTCCATCCATCCACAGGTTCTGCTGCCTACCACTTCTGCCTTCATCACCCTCCTTACCATTCGCTCCTCATCCATCCTCTCCATGTGGCCAAACCACCAGAACATTCGCCTATCCATTCTGTTTGTTAGACTTCCTCTCATTCCTGCTCGTCTTCGCACCTCCTCATTCCTCATCCTGTCCATCCGTGTCACACCAACCATGGCCCTCAAACATCTCATCTCAAACACATCTCTTCTCATACATTTTATTTTGAGAAGTGAGAAATAAAGGGTGTATTTTCTCTGGAGAAGACTCAAAATTATCGAAACAAACCCATAAGAAAACTCGCTGTTATTTATTATAATTTTTTTCTATTTCCAAAGAATTTTTAGCTACAATATGCTGGTGTATCGGAGGCAACATGGTTATAGGGTAACACCGGCAGTAGGAGTGGTTGGAAAGTAAAGGAGGGTGGAAAACTGTAAGTGAATAAAGGGAAGTTAAGAGAAGCTAAAAGAAATTCAAAGCAATTAAGAACAAGACAAGAAAAGGCGAATGCTTTTTTTTTTCTTAAATCCCTCTACCTTAGGTATGTTGCTTCTCTTATAAATTGTTGTTGGCACTCCGTCGCTTACGACGTCGAGTGTTCCAGTTGATCCGATCAACGGAACAGCCTGCTCGTGAAATTAACGTGCATGTGACTGAGCACTCCACAGACACGTGTACCCTTAACATAGTTCTCGGGGATATTCAGCGTGACACAGAGTGTGACAAGGCTGGCCCTTTGAATTACAGGCACAACAGAAACAGGAAGAAAGAGTGAGAGAAAGTTGTGGTGAAAGAGTACAGCAGGGTTCGCCACCATCCCCAGCCAGAGCCTCGTGGAGCTTTTAGGTGTTTTCGCTCAATAAACACTCACAACGCTCGGTCTGGGAATCGAAACTGCGATCCTATGACCGCGAGTCCGCTGCCCTAACCACTGGGCCATTGCGCCTCCACCTTATAAATAATTAGAGGCAACAAAAAATATTTCTATTTCGCTTTTGGTGGGTACCATATTAGTCATATCTATTGTGAGCAAACGATGTAAAGGTTCCCTTCACAGTGTGAATAGATCACATGGGCACTTAGACGGTGGTTGTAATGGTTGTGGTATTAAAGGAGCGGAACTAATTCAAGGTACAATAGATTATTTATAGATGTGTGGTTCGGATTGTTTTTTTTCTTTTCTTTTTTTTTTATCTATATGTGGGGCTTACCTAAAGGCCAGACCTTTTTGTTAAAGTATAAACACCAAAACAATACCTGTAGATTAGACTAGCACACACGCACGCAGACAGAACAGTTTCTCTCTCTCTCTCTCTCTCTCTCTCTCTCTCTCTCTTTCTGTCACACACATAGAGACACATGTACATTTTAATATACGTACAAGCACACACACACACACACACACACACACAACACACACACACACACGCACACACGCACGCACACACACACACAGGCGTGCACACACGCACACAAATATATGCAAGCATGACAATCATACACACGTGTATACATACCTGCAAGCGTATACTTACGTAGATACGTATAACACACACACACACACACACACACACACACACACACACACACATACACACACACGCACACACATACACATATGTAAAGATAAGTGTTTTTACAATATATAAAAGGTAACAGACACTCTCCAAGTGAAATCTACTTAATCAGGTTGCACTTGAACTAAACAACAACAACAACAACAACAAAATACACACACACACACACACACACACACACACACACAACCGAAACAACATACACACACCAAGAGAAGCATTTGAAATTCGCAAACATAGGTACCTCTTCCTGTTGTACATTTTTTTATAAACAACAATAAAAAGAAACCTCGGGGCTGGAAATGGCAGGGATTTATCTCCCCGCTAGCGATATAAATTTTGCACCAGAAAGCCAATATGAGAGTCTCTCTCATGGAATCTACCGCAGTATGGTCTTGTTCTAACAAACCGTAGACTGTCGAGACCAAGAAACTTGCCCACTCGATCAGGCATGCATGATTAGCCCGGTGGTTTGTAGAGATGAAATCACCGCAGTACGTACGTCAAAATAACGAATATCAAAAAAAAAAAAAAAAGTTCATTGATACATGCGACAGTGACTTTAAAACAAAGATACGCTAACCACCAGTATCCTTTCTGACACGTAGATAAGAAGAAAGCCATTAAGTGGAGCCTCTTGGAACGATTCACACCATAAGGTAATGGATCAAAGATATGCAGGCTTTGTTCAGTAAAAATATCTCATATTCTTTTTAGATCTAAAAACTCAACTGACCTAGTAAATTCCAGAAATGGAGATTTTATTAAATGTAAGCATCTGGGCAAATTTCTTTTTTTGAACTGGAACGTACCATTCTCTCCGGATTCAGTTTTCCTTTTTCTCATTACACTTTTTTCTTTGGTCTTCCCCCTGTGTTTTCTCAAAGACCAACGTCTTTCTTGATTTTCTTTTTTTTTTTCAAGGAGAAAAGCAGGTATGTTGTATATTTGAGTCTAAACAATTGCTTGGAAACACATAGCCTGCTATACTTGCTTGTCAGATTATTGTGTTTTCACGGCATGAAACTAATAGTAGCTCGAATTTGAATTCTGTGTATAGTAAGTGATATGTGTGTGTGTCTGTGTGTGTCTATGTGTGCACGTGCATATATACATACATATATGTACATACATACATATATATGTATATATACATGTATATATGGGTACAGGACATAAAAAAACGTGGACAGAATGAGAAACGAGAAAATAAAAAACAAAAACATAGAAAACGAACTTTTTTCGAACAACGAATAAACAAACAGAGAAACGAGACATGCAACATAAAGAGCATTCCCTTCATCAGTTGTTTATCTGTTTTATCTACTCTGCGTTTCGAAGGTAAGGACAAGACTCGACTTCATTAAAACAGTCCTTCCCGCAAAGCAAATTAAATAAAATTTGGGATTTTTTGCGGAGGGTGAAAGTGTTAACAAGAACAGGACAGTGAGAACAAAACAGTACAAAGAAACGGTGAGGGCTGTTTAACCAAGACGATGTGAAGTTATGAACGCTGGAAAAACGAGCTTTGAGAAGAGACAGATAAAAGCACGTCTTGTCTTTAGGAAGGAAGTGGAAGAAAGAGTGAATGGCCGTTAGTCACGTGTGATCAACGAGGAGGAAGAGTGAGAGAGAGAGAGAGAGAGAGAGAGAGAGATAGGGAACGGTGAAGGGGAGAGGAGACGAATAGGGAAAGGATGGGAGAGAAAAACAGAAAGGAAGAAGAACAAGAGAGGAAGATAGACAGAAAAGAGACAGAATAAGAGTGCGCATCGTAATTATTAAGACAAAACTTACTTGGAAAAGGATGCGTGGCGTTCGATCATATAATAATAATATAAATAATATATAAATATATGCATATATACATACATACATGTACATATCTACATATATATGTATATATACATGCATATATGGGCACAGGACAAAAAAAAGAAACGTGGACAGAATGAGGACAATCAGTAAGTTGTCATAATAAAACTTAGAATATTAAATGCCTGAGCTAAAAGCTACGATGCATTCTCATCGGCTATTATGACAATAAAACCCCTTGAATAAAAGGGAAGTAACTCTAATAGGCAGGAAAATATATATAAAAGAAGAAAATACACGCAACCATATTCTTACAATACATAAGCATAAAACCTCCTGCGTTCATAACGTCTATATATGTACGCACTCACACAAGCATGTTTATGTACATGCCCATACATATACAAACATATATGTGCATTTACGTATTCATACACATATCCACACACACACACACACGCACACACGTATACACAAACACACACATATATATACATATACACATATATATACGTATATATGCATGCAACTTCATCCTCATATACACATAGTTGTATGATTACATATATATTTAAACGTTTATGCATATAAATATACGCACATATGCATATATACATACTCGTACAGGCATACATTTACACTCCACATATATGAATATACAAATATGTACATATGCACACAGATATATATATATATATATATATATATATATATATATATATATATATATATATATATATATATATATATATATATACCCTCTTATCACACACCTACAACCGGAGATATACAAGCATATCCATATACATATAAGTATTAAAGGAGACGTGTGCATGGAAGTCGCACTTATGCAATGGACACAGTCCTACACTCATATACTTACATATACGCGTACACATATATACACACGCACACACATATACATTTAGTATATACATACATATACATATACTCATACACGTACGCAATCACACAATTAAAAGGAAAATATGAAAATATATAGAAAATAATAAAAAATGTTAAGACACATGGAAAGCTTGTACAGGAGCATAGTAAAAATACAGATTCTATCCGTGATCGTAGGAGTGGGAGCAAAACTGTAACAGGTATTTTGTCATATGTGGACACCATCCAGAAAGTTCAGGTCTTCAATTTAAACATGTAACGGGGTCCAAGGAACTTTTCCAGACGAACCATCTTTCCATATCACAAAGACCGCACTCACCACTACCGTTGGTATAAGGTTCATGCTTGGCCAAGATCTTCCAGTAAATCTTATAGCTGAGACCTTGTTCTTTTAAGAACCATATATTACTTTCATTGTGGAGGCGCAATGGCCCAGTGGTTAGGGCAGTGGACTAGCGGTCATAGGATCGCGGTTTCGATTCCCAGACCGGGTGCTGTGAGTGTTTATTGAGCGAAAACACCTAAAGCTCCACTCTTTCACCTCAACTTTTTCTCACTCTTACTTCCTGTTTCTGTTGTGCCTGTAATTCAAAGGGTCAGCCTTGTCACACTGTGTCACGCTGAATATCCCCGAGAACTACGTTAAGGGTACATGTGTCTGTGGAGTGCTCAGCCACTTGCACGTTAATTTCACGAGCAGGCTGTTCCGTTGATCGGATCAACTGGAACCCACGACGTCGTAACCGACGGAGTGCCAACAACAATGTATGTATGTGTGTATGTGTATGTGTGTGTGTGTGTGCGTGCATGTGTTTAAATGCTATGAGTTTAAATGTGTTAATTTGCATCTGCATGTAAAGTGTGAGGGACTGGATGATATTTCATGTTTGCGAATCAAAAGCAATTATGCTCAAGTTAAAATTCTGTAATCTTAATCCTTCAACTTTAATTAAAGGAATAAATAATTATATTTGAGTTTCTCTTGGCACCATTCCATTCCATTCCAGAGCAGGTGACTTTATTTCAACAAGAAATACACCATCAAACCAATACATTAGGACTAACAATTGCAGCCTCACGCTTGCACATTTTGCATATTCTATCCCTTATTTTTTTAGTCGGGAGGGTAGTAGTCAGTGTCCTTAACACTTTACAGGGCCCCGATATGAAGAGGAAGCTATCGCCAAACCAAAGTCCAGGTTCAAATGATTGCAACTAACTGGACTTTGTTTGAGGTGCCCAAAGCGACATGTGGTAGTGTTAAGTCAGGTGATGGATTAAATCCACCACCCACCTAGTTAAATGCCCGGATTTGAACTCAGAGCGCACAGAACAGGAACAATTATCTCAGTTGATCCGACGTTCTTACAGTTCCGCCAATCTATGACTAAGAACAAAATAAGACGGTTGGGCGTGGCTGTTTAGACGCGGGCTATGTGGCACGGCTATGTGGCACGGCTATGTGGCACGGCTATGTGGCACGGCTGTGGATATTGAATCTGTTTTGGTGATCAGTAGTTTCTAGTACCAGAGGCAAACGCACGCACGCGCATGCATGAATATACTCAAACAGATACAGAGAGAATGAGAGAGAGGGAAGATAGGGAGATAAAGAGAGAGAGAGAGAGAGAGAGAGAAAGACATTACAACATAAATTGAACACGAGTGACATAAACACTTCTCTCTTCTCATGTATATAAAGAAAAACATGCTCAGAGAGAGAGAGAGAGAGAGAGAGAGAGAGAGAGAGAGAGAGAGAGAGAGAGAGAGAGAGAGAGAGAGAGAGAAAGAGAGAGAGAGAGGGGGAGAGGAGAAATTAAAAAAGAGAAAGAGAGAGAGAGATTAAAACGAGAGCAACATTAAAACGAGAGTAAACATTAAAACGTCTGATGTCAAATAAGTCAGCGTCGAATCAGTGACGCCAAATAGGCGGCGTAATAACGACTGTCCCAAAACTCCTCAAATCCCAACAAGTATTGGCATTTTCAGTTCAGTTCTACCCAATCCGAAAGGACGAAAGTTAAAGTTGGCTTCAGCGGTATTTTAACTCGGAGCCCAAAGAATCGGAACGAATACCACGAAGCATTCTGACGACTGTATCGGTTCACTGCCATCTTTTAGTTGGTCTTAATGTTGGAACTCCGTCGGTTACGACGACGAGGGTTCCAGTTGATCCGATCAACGGAACAGCCTGCTCGTGAAATTAACGCGCAAGTGGCTGAGCACTCCACAGACACGTGTACCCTTAACGTAGTTCTCGGGGAAGATTCAGCGTGACACAGAGTGTGACAAGGCTGGCCCTTTGAAATACAGGTACAACAGAAACAGGAAGAAAGAGTGAGAGAAAGTTGTGGTGAAAGAATAGGGCAGGGTTCGCCACAACCCCCCTGCCGGAGCCTCGTGAAGCTTTAGGTGTTTTCGCTCAATAAACACTCACAACACCCGGTCTGGGAATCGAAACCGCGATCCTACGACCGCGAGTCCGCTGCCCTAACCATCTCTGAGTTGGTCTTAATACTGGTTTCAAATTTTGGTATAAGGCCAACAGTTTTGGCGGGGAGGGGTTAAATCGATTAAATCGACTCCGGTGCTCATCTGGTACTAATTTTACTGATGTAGGCCAAAGTAAATGAATACAGCGAGTCAATATACCTTATGAAAGGTTAATTAACGATAAAGAAAGAAAGAGGTTAAAGTTTGAGCGCAGAGATATGTAAGAGAATGTCATTCGCATGGCACACATATGCGCACGCACGCATATTACATATATAGGCGTGGCTGTGTGATAAGAAGCTTGCTTCCCAACCCCATGGCTCCGGGTTCAGTCTCACTGCGGGGCACCTTGGGCAAGTATCTTCTGCTACATATAGCCTCGGGCCGACCAAAACGTTGTGAGTGGATTTGGTAGACGGAAACTGAAAGAAGCCCGTCGTATATATAAATATGCATATATGTCTGGGTGTGGGTGTGTATGTTTGTGTGTCTTTGTGTCTGGGTTTGTCCTCCCCCACCATCACTTCACAACCAACGTGTTTGCGAACCTGTAACTTAGCTGTTCGGCAAAAGAGACCGATAGAATAAGTCCTGGGGTCGATTTCTTCGACTAACACTCTTTAAGGTGCATTATTTACATTATTTACATTCAACGGATATTTGTCCTCATCTTGTTTGTTGTTAACGCAACGTTTCGGCTGATATATCCTCCAGCCTTCATCAGGTGGGTTCTCATTCTGCAGAGACCTGAATAAGTGGAAATCTGAAGGAGCAATATCTGGTGAGTATGGAGGGTGGGGTAACACAGTCCCAGCCGAGCTGCAGCAATTTTTGTCTGATTCCCAAAGAAACGTGCGGTCTTGCATTATCATGTTGGAAAACAACACCCTTCCTGTTGGCCAATTCCGGACGTTTCTCTTGAATTGCTGCTTTTAACTCGTCCAGTTGTGTGCAATATTTCTCAGAATTAATCGTCTGGTTATTTGGGAGAAGCTCATAGTACAGAATTCCTTTCCAATCCCACCAGACACAAAGCAAGGCTTTTTTAAAGTGAAGATCTGATTTTGGGGTGGCTAATGGTGGCTCATGTCGCTTACTCCAGGATCGCTTTCTCTTAACATTTCAGTAGATAATCCATTTCTCATCACCTGTCACAATTTGCTTTAAAAAAGGCGCGTTTTCATTCCATTTATAAAGCGAATCACAGATGGAAATGTGATCCAAAAGGTTCTTCTCAATCAACTCATGTGGTACCCAAACATCGTAGCGATTTGTGTACCCAAGCTTTACCAGATGCTCATGAA
This sequence comes from Octopus bimaculoides, assembly GCF_046866305.1. Lineage (NCBI taxonomy): Eukaryota > Metazoa > Mollusca > Cephalopoda > Octopoda > Octopodidae > Octopus > Octopus bimaculoides. Next base: position 45,862,256 of record NC_142934.1, read on the forward strand.
CGACGGATTTTGATAGGTTGAGGCTTTCTGCCAATTCTTGGGTTGTGCAATGTGGGTTATTCTCAATTAATAACTTGATTTGGTCATCATCTGTAGTGGATGGTCTGCCTGATCGCTCTTTATCAATAAGACTACAATCTCCAGCTCGGAACTTTGCGAACCACTTCCGTACAGTTCTTTTGGATAAAGAAACATCACTGTAAACTGCGCATATTTCTTTGGTTGCTTGTGAGGCATTTTTCCCTTTACAGAAAAAGAAAAGCATCCAGTGCTGAAAATGAACTTTCTTATCTTCTATTTTAAAGGGTAAAGAATTAACACAGGTTGTAGGAACATAAACCTTCTTTCACTGTGCTCTAAATGGAGGTGTAGTCAAATCCTATTTTATGGACTCAACCTTGTTCTAAAATAAATCGAAAGGTAAGCTACTATAAATCGGCACGAGCTTTCCGGACAACCCAATAATAATGCTAGAATGGAGTTTCGAAATAAATGTATCGCCGAAAATATGAGGGTGCACCATTGAATAGTGATGGGGTAGTGCCATCCAATGCACCCACTTAGCGACGGGTATTGTATGACGCCCGTGTTATTGTCACAAAACAATTACCATGACTTTCTGTGCCAATCGCCGGTTTCTGAAATTCTTAGGCCTTAGAGAAAAAGTGTGACACCATTCCATGGATTAAATCTTCGTTTCTGGATCATAAAGATATGGTCACATATCATCACCTCTCACCAAATCGGGGGAAAAACTTATCTTCACTGACTTCAAAGATCAACGCAATCTTCCATCCTTCTCTCCTTTCAAATCAAGGTACATACTTCCTGTACCCAAAGTTTTCCACATCACAGTTGTGACTTATCTATCCTCGTGAATCAGTTCACTGGCGATTCGTGCCATTGGTCTCAGCTGTGATCTCCCACTGCATGGTTTGTCTTTAATACTAGTTTCCCCTTCTTTACATTTCTTTATCCATCTGTGCGCATCGCTCTTGTCAATGGTGTCATGACAGTCTGCATACTTTCTTCGTCGAGAATTCAGTGACGGCTTGGTACTTCTGCTTGGAACCCAGTATTTGTTTGCAATGCAGAGGAACAAGGACAAAAGTTATTATTGAGAAAGAGTTATTCTATCGAGATGCGCAATTTGAAAGATCTATGCCAATTAATAAGAGGATTATGCCCGCTTTTGCATGACTTTCGGTACAACACTTGTAAGTAAGACATTATTCGGTTTTATTTCAAGATTACTTGCCATTAGAAAAAGAGTTGATTTCTAATCTAGATCCAAGGCTCCTTCATTGGAATTTCAACGATGCCAACAAGGTATTTTTGTATGTATGTATATGTACAGATTTGTATGTTTTGTTTTATGTATGTATGTATGTATGTATGTATGTATGTATGTATGTATGTATGTATGTGTAACGAGACAACTTTCTATTATGGCATACTGGAGTCAACTAGCCTCCTATAGGTTCACCATGTTATTCTGTATTGGTTATTCGTCTTGCCTATCATGTGAGTATGGAACATTGGTTGAGTCCTGTGCTTTGATTGGTCGAGTATTGTGCGGGATATGGATCGAGGATCCAATCACGTTGTGCGTAATACATTCTCAAATAACTAACCTGAATCTGAACTGGAGCCTACTTCTGTCTATATATAGGTTTAACAAAACATTTATGACAGAAGTGTGAGCGATTACAGAAGTGTGAGCGATTTTCATGAAAGCGAGTCTTGTTTTTTTTTTCCTGCCGTTATAATGAAGCACATGTAACCAACGATGGCCAGAGCTAAATTATCCAAACGATGGATGAACTATACTACCAGCAGAATCCGTGATTTGCTTATTTGGTCCACTGTATAATTTAGCAGAGGAATAAAGTCTCGCTGTTATTTTAAAAGTTTGTTTCTTGTATTATTTCCACGAGTGAATACGTGACATATGTTATATAATGGTATGCAAGATTCCGTAGTAAAACCAAAGGAGACTTTATACCAGCCCCGCTAAACATGTACAACCTGTTACCAGGGCCGGCTCAAGGTACCGGCAACTCGGGCAGTCGCCCGGAGCGCCATGTGCTAGGCGGCGCTAAGGAGGGCGTGACAAAAACAAGGAAATTTCCACGACCGTCAGTTTGTACATGACGAAGTTCGGATCTATTTTAAAACGGGGGCGTCAGTTTTCATTTATGTTTTATGTAGTGTTTTTGGTACGGAAAGACTTTCAAACTTCGTATACTTATCTATTTTGTGTTATAGAACAGAAAAATATTTTTGTATTCGAATTTATTTCATGTAAAAAATTGTCTTATTTCGATAATTTCTACTAATCACTGACGTCTATTCAGTTGAAAACAGTTAGCGTTGTAACGGTGTATATCGTATTAATCCCCTAACCCTAACCCTAACCCTAACTAGACTGTTAACCGTAACCGTAACCCTAACCGTAACCCTAAAACTAACCCTAACTCTAGAATCCGAACTCTAAAATTGTTACACACATAGATACGCACAGCGTAATTTATTATATAAACAATATATGCGTATAAATTACGATTAAACCGGATGAAATATGTCACAGGGAATAACATTTTTATGACCGCCCAGCAGTAACTCTATTCAGCTGAATAGACGTCAGTGATTGGTTGAAATTACAGAAATACGACAACTTTAACATGGAATAACTTGCGAATTCCTTTTTTTGTTAAGAAGACTAAAAGTAAAAGATGTTTTATATGACACATCCTACCAGTGTCCCAAGTTTCAAAGTGTTTCGTTAGTGTTTCGTTAAGAAAATACTGGCGCCCCCGTTTTAAAATAGATCCCGAAGTTCAGTTTGCCTGGGGCGCCAGCCACCCTTGGGCCGGCCCTACCTGTTACATATTCGGGACGTCGGTGACTAAACCGGCACCGTTAGCAGATCTTCTGGGTAAGGACGGTGGTTTTCGTTGGACACTCTGCTAATCGAAAAGGGAAACTTGTCAGACGGTCATCCAACAACTGGGAATGAGAGACACCCCTAGCTTTTGATTGGATACTTCTTTCACAGAAGGAAATTCTCAAATAAAACCTGCCTCATTGCGAAGCTGAAAATCTTGTTCTTACTTGTTTCTGAACTACTTGGCTTTCTATGTGAGAATCTTAGCAGTATTGTGCAAGACGCTATTGACTTCAAATTTCAGCACGAGGATTGCTGACACCCGTTTCTTAAACATAAATTTCCGTGATGGTTATATTCGTCTGCAAAACCTGCCATGGGGCGAATAAACTCAGTATAGTCAGCGGCCATCCAACTACTTGAAGCGAGGGATCCCTAATTTTTATTTAGGTATCTTTTTAGGAGAAAGAAAACTGATGTTACATCAACAATACTGAAATAGTTATAACAACTTCTAAAGGGACGTAACTCTATGGTATTCAATGACATTTACGTGAGATGTGGGCGCATCTTTGGGCAGGTAAACGGAACGTTATAAGCGATCTGTATTTAAGATTTTCTCTTCATCACGAGTTGATTAACATTTGATTTAATGATGTAAATTTAGATATCCTTGGATACCTAACAATCTTTGACGAAAAACATTAACCTGTGTATGTATTCATATAAACTGATGTTTCTTCTTTGTCATGTATGTATATATGTATGTATGTATGTATGTATGCATGTATGTATGTATGTATGTATCTATGCATGTATGTATCTATGCATGCATGTATGTATGTATGTGTATGTATGTATGTGTGTGTGTTGTATGTATGTATGTATGTATGTGTATGTGTTGTATGTATGTATCTATGCATGCATGTATGTATGTGTATGTATGTATGTATGTGTGTGTGTTGTATGTATGTATGTATCTATGTACATATGTGTGTATGTGTGTGTATGCATGTGTGTGTGCATGCATGTATGTATGTATGTATGTATGTGTATGTATGTATGTATGTATGTATGTATTATGTGTGTGTGTTGTATGTATGTATGTATCTATGCATGCATGCATGTATCTATGTACGTATGCGTGTATGTGTGTGAGTATGTATGTGTGTGTATGTATGTATGTGGGTATGTATGTATGTGCGTATGTATGTATGCATGTATGTATGTATCTATGTATGTGTGTCTGTGTGCGATGTGAGTGTGTGTGCGTGTGTGTTGTGTGTGTGTATGTGTGCATGAATGTATGTCCGTACGTGTGTGTCCTACTTATGTGTGCGCGTGCTATATGCGTGTATGTGTATGTATGCATGTATGCTTGAATATATATACGTAAGTCTGTATGTGCTGTGTGTGTGTGTGTGTGTGTGTGTGTGTGTTATGTGGGTGTGTATGTGTGTAGGTTCAATATGCCCGAGATCCTTTGGTCGATTCCACCGAAAGGCGTCTTAGACAAATATCATTTTCTAAAGCTACATGTCAACCTTCACTTGCTATTGAAAAAAAAAAAAAAAAAGATTAGACGAAAACTGTACAGACGCTTGTCGAATGAATTCTATCTATAATTCAAAGGTACAGTTTTGTCACCCACTTATCATGCTGATTACATAAAGAGGACACATGTATGTAGAATGATTAGTCATTTATATATTAATTCAACTGATCGAATATTCATCGACGAGACTGACAGAAATTTACACACACACACACCCAGACAGTTAAATGATACAAAAAAGGGCAACAAAACATCCAGATAGACGATACAAAGAAAAGGACGGGTCATTCGGAGATGTGACAGCAAAGAAGAGCACACGTTCACACACACACACACACACACACACACACACACACACACACACACACACACACACACACACACACACACACACACACACATATATATATATATATATATATATATATATGTGTGTGTGTGTGTGTGTAGAACGACCGTGCGAACCAGAGGAGAAATGGTGACGAATGGAAAACAGGCTCCTCTTTAAACGCATCAAACGGTCGGCACAAAATATAAAATATATACGTTATAATACTATAACATAGAGAACTAAGAAGTTTGCCTGGAAGGACAAGATAGGAACGCAACCGATAAAGATGAATAACAGTAAGATTTATTGGGGCATTAAGCTGTATGTCTGTGTGTGTGTGAATGCGACATAATAAAACATAATATAAGACAGGCCGTCATGTAAACAAAAGAGTGTGTATACAAATATATGTATGTGAATGCAAGAGATACAAAGCATAGAAAGAGTCTGTAACACAGGATAATAAGATACCAGTTCTGTTAAGGTACACAGTAGATTTGTAGGTCTGTATATAAGAAGTTATGGTTGATGGCAGAGCTAAGTCACTTGTCGTGCAGTTGAGGCTTCGATGCCGGGCCGGATTTTTGATACAGATGTTCTTCGCAGGTTGAGTTCTGGCTGTTAATTTCGTGGTTAGGCGATTCACACAAACAGGGTTGAGAAGAGAAGCTGCGGTAGCTTGTGTACGTGGAGAAGTTATGTTGACGCTGGCGACGATGCTGGTAGTACGTAGTTGAACGATGCTGTTGATGTCGTCGCTGGAACTGGCTGGCTGTGTTACGTATGTGGTCAACGACTAGATCTTAGAAGATCTGTAGCCGCGACGAACTGGCGCGGATAATTTAGGCTATTTATAGGTACAAGGAGGCTCCAGAGAGCATCATAAAAACACTCTCTCACATGACCTTATTAGTGGCTACGGTTGGTCGGTTTGCGTCCTGTCGCGAACGGACTGGAGGCGAATGCCGCGAAAATAAAAGTCAGTCAGGTGATGACACAGCAAGGCGGGAAAGAGTTGTTTCCTGCTACGCTCGCATTTGTAAATATATAACCGTGAGAGAGGTGGTTTCACTACACACACACACACACACACACACACACACATATATATATATATATATATATATATATATATATATATATATATATATATATATATACACACATATATGTAGAGGGTCATCTCATGAATAATGCGATTTTTTCAATTGTATGAACTAAAAGTCGGAAGGGGTCGGGATAAAGTACCCTGCATCAGCTTCTTATAAAAGCAGGTAGTAATTTTACCTAGGACTTATTCTTAGTGCAACTTTTGAAGAGTGCAGTTCGATTTTAACAGTTATTTTTTCAAAGCTATAATGGAAGTGACAAAGGAGCCTATTCGGCATATTTTGCTTTAAGAGTTCAATAAAGGCAACAACGCAACGGAAAGTGCGAGGGATATTAATGCAGCATATGGGGATGGGACAAAAAGCGTAAGCCAGTGTCAACGGTGGTTCCGGAAATTCCCAGCCGGAAACTACAGCCTAAAAGTCGAGCCACGTCCTGGAAGATGTGTATAGCTCGACGAGGACGTTCTGCAAACCCTGGTGGAACAAAATTCTATCGTAACTGTTGAGGAACTAGGAGACAAACTTGAATTTAATCATTCAACCATTCATCGACACCTGCGTGCCATCGGAAAAGTCAGCAAATTGGGTCATTGGTTTCCTCACAAACTTTCCTATTCTAATCACACGCAAAGTGTGTATGTGTGCTCTTCTTTGCTGTCACATCTCACGAATGAAGCTTTTTTTGGACCGAATAGTGACTGGTGATGAGAAATGGGTTCTCTATGAAAATGTCAAGCGCCGAAAACAGTGGGTAAGGAGAAGAGAAACTGCGGCACTCCAGGCTAAAGAAGGTCTTCACCTACGTAAGGTGTTGTTATCTGTATGGTGGGATATGAAAGGTTTAGTCCACTTAGAACATTTAAACCCAAACCAAACGATAACAAAGGAGATCTACTGCGAGCAGCTTGAGCGGCTTAAGTCAGCGCTAGAAGGAAAACAACCATCTTTGGTTTCAAGATGAAAGGTGTTCTTCCATTCAGATAATGCTCGGCCGCACACAGCAAGGATGACATTCCAAAGGCTGGAACAGTTTGAATGGGAAACGATGACCCACCCACCATATTCTCTGGACATTGTCCCATCTGATTATCATTTATTCCGCAGTCTTCAAAATCATTTGGACGGAAAAAATATGAATACTGTAGACGAGGTCAGAATAGTACAGGAGGAGTATTTTTCCTTACGGACAAGTGAATTTCGGAAGAAGGGCCTAGCAAGTCTACCAGATAGATGGAAGAGCATTGCAGAAAATGAAGGAGAGTATATTTGAGATTAAAGAAGAACTTTGTTTATCTTATAGAAATATTCATATTTCTAAGTCTCTCTAAAGGAGACTACGGCAGCGGTACTGGAGATTAGCTCCAAGATACCTCTTGGAGCTAATTAACGGCAGCACTCATCCTATTTTTCTGGACTGCCATGTTAGCTTGACGATAACTATTAATATTTGTTTATCTTAATTTTGGAAAATAAAGGAAGTATAAAAAACTACATTATTTATGGGATGACCCAATATATATATAAAGCAGGAGTGTCTGTGTGGTAAGTGTCTAAGGTTCAGTCCCTGGGCAAGTGTTTTTATCTATAGCCTCGGGCAAAACAAAGCCGATCGTACATGAAGATAGTCGATTACATGGAGTCCAAATCTTGACTAGTACTTCAATTACACTGTGTAACAAAAGTTTTGGTCTTTGGTCACTAAGTGTTATTTCCTCTTTACTTCTATCTAAAAATCAAAGGAAATTACTATTATTCACTTCAAACTTTGTTTTTGTGATCTGGACATCTGTTTTGAAATGGACCTAATTCCCATTACATTTTAGACAGATTCAGCGCTGAGTTGCTGAAGCAGAAATATCGCTACAGGAAATATTCTGCTCAGTACCACAGATTTGCTTGTCAGTTGCTAACTTTAACCACTTGAGCATGTCCCTTAGTGGCTGACAATATGTGCATCTCTGATCATGGGCAGAAGTAGTGGGAAGCATCATAGCTATGTGTTGAGAGGGATATTTTGGGGTTTGACTAAATGTAGCAATAGCAAAGTATGAAGGGATTATTTGCAATTTTTCGTACTTTCTAGGGGTAACTAAATAGGAAGTGATAGTTGTTACCCAACGACAAAAATTGTGTTACACAGTGTTATCAATCTGAGAAGGGTAAAAAGCAAAGTTGACTTCAACAGATTTAAAATCAAGAATGTAAGAGAAGAAATACAACAAGGCACTTTTGCCGGTCAACATTACACTTAACCGTCAATGTTCTACGAAATACAACATATAACATTATTACAGCGTGGCAAGCAGACATTAGTCATACAAAATACAAAGTCTATTAGCTTCTCTTAAACATTTATTTGGTACCAAAACTTTCGTCGCACCAATTGCAACTTGGTTACTGACAAGCTGCCACCAAATAATAGATGTCTAAATTAACAGTCGACACGCAATTTTTTAATTCTTTTATTGTTGCCTTTTTGAGTGGCAAATATGTGACATCGTCGCTGTTTCCATTTCAAGTCATCTCTTATCAAATCATTCGCCAGACAAATACATCAAATAATATGCAGCTAGCAGAGTTCCTTATGCAAGGGAAATAACTCAAAAATTACTAAAAGTTATTTCCCTTAGAACGCACCAGCGTAAATGATGATCAGGATTCAATGAAGTCATAGTGGTAATGTTGGAGGTGGTGGTGGTGGCAGTAGTAGTAGTAGTAGTAGTAGTAGTAGTAGTAGTAGTAGTAGTAGTAATAGTAGTTTTTGCACTGGCCCACCAGCCCTGGTTTAGGTGACTTTATGGCCACGACGTGCAAAATACTGTGACCCACAAAATGTTTGGATCTTGTTCAAAACGGGGGCACCAGTTTTCATTTATGTTTTATGTAGTGTTTTTGGTACCGAAAGACTTTCAAACTTCGTATACTTATCTATTTTGTGTTATAGAACAGAAAAAAAATTTTGTATTCGGATTTATTTCATGTAAAAAAATTGTCTTATTTCGATAATTTCAACCAATCACTGACAAGTACTCAGCTGTTTATACTTACTCCTTTGGCACTTTAAGCGGTGTAAAGCGTATTTAATCTCCATTACTTCTGACATTTTGCAGAGGCAACACACGTGTGTTCGTTTTCCCTAACCCTAACCCTAACCTTAATTGACTTGCTCCTTCTCTCAAAAACCATGCCTTGTGCCTATAATAGAAAGGTTTATTAGCTACTGCCAATATGCTTCAGCCATTTTTTGACAAGGAAATAATAATTTTATCACCGCCGAGAATCGTTTGTTTACGTAGTCAGCACTTAATTTTTACGGCTGAATGGACGTCAGTCATTGGTTGAAATTACAGAAATACGACAACTTTAACATGAAATAACTTGCGATGTACGTTTTTTTTGTTAAGAAGACTAAGAGAAAAAGATGTTTTATATGACACATTCTACCAGTGTCCCAAGTTTCAAAGTGTTTCGTTAAGAAAATACTGGTGCCCCCGTTTTGAACAAGATCCAGGATGAGAAATAAAGTCGACTTCTGCGCACCGAATGTAAAGAGCCGGAAGAAATGCAGCTAAACATTTTGTTCGACTGGCTAACAATTCCACCAGCACGTCACCTTTAACACTGTGCTGTAAAAGTGGTGTATTGTTTGAGTCTAGTACTGGCACTCCGTCGCTTACGACGAGGGTTCTAGTTGATCCGATAAAAGGAACAGCCTGCTCGTGAAATTAACGTGCATGTGACCGAGCACTCCACAAGCACGTATACCCTTAACATAGTTCTCGGGGACATTCAGCGTGAATCAGAATGTAACAAGACTGGTCCTTTGAAACACAGGTACTACCCATTTTTGCCAGCTGAGTGGACTGGAGCAACTCGAAATAAAATGTCTTGCTCAAGGACACAATGCATTGCCGGGAATTGAACTCACGACCTTACAATCGTGAGTCGAATCACCCTAACCACTGAGCCACGTGCTTTTTCACTTGGGTCTAGTAACGGGGTTAAGATAAGATGGGGGCAGCATGAGAATGTAATGTTGATTGACAAGCCGTATTTAAAAAAAAATTGTTGCTGTTATTATTTAACCCTAGGAAAGGCAGTGAGCTGGCAGAATCGTTACCGGGCCGGGCAAAATGCATAGCGGCATTTCTTTCGGCTTTAAGTTCTGAGTTCAAATTCTGCTGAGCACGACTTTGATTTTTATCCTTCCGGGGTTGATAAAGTAAATGCTAGTCAAGCATTGGGGTCAGTGTAATCGAGTAGCCCCCACCCACAAAATTTCAGGCCCTGTGGCTCTTGTAGAAAGGGCAATTTAGCCTATGTCACATCGGGTTAAGCTGATTTATGATCAAAGGTATAGGTAGTCACATTATTGTTGCTGTTGTTGTTGTTGATTATGTTGTCGTCAGAACTTCGAGGTGGTGTCAAAATGTTCCCGGGCTAGTTCTGTATCGCGCCAACAGATGGCAGTACACAATTACGTACGCAGCGAGAGCTAGTGGTGACCTTCATGAGGCAATGTGCCTTGTGAAATTTGTGTTTTTGTGATCACGTGTTTGCTGTAGTCTGCGATTTTTGTCATGGACAGGAAGTTGGAACAAAGAGCCAACGTAAAATTTTGCGTTAAACTTGGGAAGTCTGCTACAGTGACATTGAACATGCTTCGGCAAGCTTACAGTGATGAGGCAATGGGTCGTATGCAATATTTCGAATGGCACGGGCGCTTCAAAAGTAGAAGAACGTCCCTGGCAGATAATGAGCGTTCTGGAAGACCTGCCACAAGTGTTACGCCCGGAAATGTCCATCGAGAATTCGTCAACCAGGTCTAGACAATCAATAGAGAGTTCTACTGCAACGTTTTGAAGCATTTGAGAGAAGACATTTAGCGAAAGCGATGGGAATTGTGGAGCGCGAAGAACTGGATTCTTCATCGAGCTCTCCTCACGCGTAAGTTTCTTGCCAAAAACAACATAGTATCGCTTCTTCACCCCACCCCACCCCAACCCCCAATCGCCATATTTAACATCTACAGACTTCCATCTCTTCCCCAAGATAAAAATGCAGCTCAAAAGTCGTCGTTTTAACACCTTTCTCGAGATCTAGAGCGAATCACAGAAGGTCTTCGACTCACTCGCAGAAAACAACTTCTAGACTGGATTCCAAAAGTGGCAGGAACACTAGGACTGGTGTATTGCTATGCAAGGTGACTATTTCAAAGAAGATGGTGTTAAAACTTAAGTAAAGCAGTTTTTTTTTTATTATTAATCACAACTAGTCCGGGAGCCTTTTGGTACCACCTCATAATTCTAATTCTGAACAAGCAGACCTATCACGGTTCCAGTTTTGATCATCCCATTTTGTTTCCCGGCGTAGTATACCTAGGACTACATTAACCATTGTCTTGTTTGTTTTTTAGGTTGAGGGGAATTCGGCTGCTATTTTTAGCCAGTATGCAACCACATAGAGGCACTCTTCTTGACTTGTTTGAACCGGTGATTGTTGCTTAACTCCGGGTCATCCCTTACACGATCAAAGGAAGTTTAAACCATGTCTGTTTCATCTTTACATGCGTATCTAGGATTACATTATCCAACGTCTTCCTCTCTTTTCAAAAACGTAAGGTGTAATTCGAAGGAAGTTTGACAGCCTATTTAATTAGTGCAGGTATAGCTGTGTGGTTTAGATGTTTGCTCTGCAACCACGTGGTTTCGAGTTCGGTTCTACTGCGCGGCACCTTAGATAAGTGTCTTGTACAAAAGCATCGGGGCGACCAATGTTTTGTGAGTAGATTTGGTGAACGGAAACTGAAAGAAGCCTGACGTGTGTGTTTTCTTTTTAATTTTAGAGCAAATTTTGGCTGGTTACCTACTTGGTAGCAAGGTTGTGAAGCAAAATATCTTCTTTTATCCGTCATCATTTAAATCTTAAGAAGGTCTTGCAAACTTTTATAGCCCCAAATATCGTGATTATTCATAGCATATGCATTAAGGATCTGCATTCTCTCCCTGAAATTCCAAGTTCAGCCATGCTTTACTCCATACATGTTGGTACGTATCCTGTTGCTCCAATAATATCATTATTGCTGCAACAGGAATGAAGCTGAAAGTGTATCTTGGGTAATGGATTAGCAAACTCGTCATCAATGGTCCATAGATGTCCTCTCTTTTTTAATATTTTTTTAAACCGCTTTGTGTTCAGAGGGCAGCTGATTTCCACAACAGAACATAGCTTTTCTTTGTGGTCCCTCACAACGATATCTGGCTGGTTGTGTTTTAAATTTGGTGGCTGTTTTAATTCTTAAGCTCCACCAATATTCTTTTGATTCATCGGTCTCATAATGGTCAACTTCGTTTCTTTTTTAGTTATCCTGTTCCAGACTGTTTTGACCGCCGCATTATGCCTCGTGGGAAGATATCTGGAAAACATTCTCTCACTGTTGGCAATAATGTGTTTGATGCCTTCAGTCTTGGTCTTGCAAAGCCTGCATTTGTTGTCTGTCAGTTATGTATGTATGTATGTATGTATGTATGTATGTATGTATGTATGTATGTACGTATGTATGTATGTATGTATGTATGTATGTATGTATGCATGCATGTAACACGTGGGAAGGCATAGCTATTGACTGTGGCAGGTGGAGAAGGATTGTGCATGAGGGGACAACTACTTTTGAGAAATCATGAATTACACATGAGAAATTAAGGAGGGATGTCAGGAAGGGCATTGTTGTTGCACTTCCAGATGGAAAGGGTCTTCCTATGACACTGACATGCAGTGTCTGTGCAAGACCGTGACTCAGTAAAGCTGGACTCATGAGTCATCTTCGTAGTCATAAAGCGAGACCGATGATTGACTACCAGGCCGCTGGTGGTGGTGCTACACACCATACTAATCATGTCTGTCGGGCATGTGGAAGGGAGTGTGATTCAGCAGGAGGAGTTAAACGACACGCAAAGGTACATGGAGCCCAACTACAACAACAGCCAGCGATTGCCAGTAAAGGTTTTGGATGCCAACTCTGTGCAAGACATTGTAGATCTTTGGCTGGGCTAA
>NC_142934.1:45880193-45905193 GCF_046866305.1 Octopus bimaculoides
TCAAAAGCAATCTAACTATGACTATCTCGTCGATTTAAAACTACACAGGAATTACGTTGTCTAGATCCTTTTCTCTCTTTATTTATAACTGTAGTATGTAAGGTGAGGGAGATTCGGCTGCTATTTCTAACTGGTCGCGAGACCGAGCACAGACTTCTTAGTTAAGATGATCGCGGAGGCGGGATGGTGGAAGTAGGGAGTGGGTGGTGGCTGTGGGGAGGGTGTGTTTTGGAGTGGTAGTGGTGGAGGTGTTAGTGATGATGGTGGTGGTAGCAGTGGTGGGGGTGGGAATGGCGTGGGTATAGAGTGGTATGTGGCAGAGTGGTGTTCAGGGAGTGGTGTTGTTGAAGGGAGAGATTGTGGTGTTGGTGTTGGCGATGGTCGTTTTGTTTGTGGCGGCGGCCGCGGTGGTGGTAGTGGTAGTGGTGGTGGTAGTGGTGGTGGTGGTGGTGGTGGTGGTGGTGGTAGTGGTGGTGGTGGCGGCGGCGGCGGCGGCGGTGGTGGTGGTAGTTGTGGTAGTGGTGGTGGTGGTCGTCGTCGTCGTGGTGGTGGCGGCGACGGCGGCGGTGGTGGTGGTGTTGGTAGTTGTGGTAGTGGTGGTGGTGGTGGTGGTGGTGGTGGTGGTGGTAGTGGTGGTGGTGGTGGTAGTGGTGGCAGAAGTGGTGTTGGTGATGCCACGGTGGTGGTTGTGGTGGTGGTGGTAGTGTTAGCAGTTGTGGTGGTGGTGGTGGTGGTGGTGGTGGTGGTAGTGTTGGCAGTAGTGGTGGTGGTGTTGGTGGTGGTGGTAGTGGTGGTGGTGGTGGTGGTGGTGGTGGTAGTGGTGGTGGTGGTGGTGGTGGTGATGGTGGCGGTGGTGGAAGAAAAATTGGTGTGCAGGAGTGGGATTGCAGTGGTGCTGGAGGGTGTTGTGCTGGAGCAATGGTGTTGGAGCGGTGCCGACGTGGAGTTTTAGTATTTCCAATGTCGCTATGTACGAGCAGCATAAACCGTAACATATGCTGCTAAAGAGGTTAAACCAATTTAATGCAAAGTCTACTTGAGCTTGAGTGCGACGGTGAGTGCCAAGTGTAAGTTGTTACTTAGTCCTGATTGAGCAGATCTATGATTAGAAGCGTTCCAGCCATCACCGTTCCGTTCTTTTGTATAACACGGACTAAGGAGCACTCCGTCGGTTACGACGACGAGGGTCCCAGCTGATACGATCAACGGAACAGCTTGCTCATGACTGAGCAATCCACAGACACGTGTACCCCGTGTACCTCGTGTACCCCGTGTACCCCGTGTACCCCCAACGTAGTTCTCAGGGGATTCAGTGTGACACAGAGTGTGACAAGGCCGGCCCTTTGAAATACAGATAATACTCATTTTTACCAGCTGAGTGGACTGGAGCAACGTGAAATAAAGTGTCTTGCTCAAGGACACAACGATCGTGAGCCGAATGCCCTAACCACTAAGCCACGCGCCTTCACATAACACGGACTGCACTGTCCAATTTAACCCCCTAGGCACCTTATTGTTTTGAAGATGACAGGGTCTGGTTTGAGAAAGATTTGGTTGCTAATTCTTGCAAATACAATGACCACTTACGGATTTTTCTTTTTTTTTTGGAGGTCTTTTATACCAGTAGAAAAGAATCATTATTTACATTATTTACATTATTTACATTTGACGGATATTTGTCCTCATCTTGTTCGTTGTTAACACAACGTTTCGGCTGATGCACTTTCCAGTCTTCATCAGGTGTCCTGGGGGAATATTTTTTGACACAACAGACTGGTCTCATGCAAGACAATGTCTCCACGGACAAGGGCATCACGCGCATAGCAAAACAACCAAGTGTGGCTGTGTGGTAAAAAGCTTGCTTCTCAACCACATGGTTCCGGGTTCGGTCTCACTCCGCGGTACCTTGGGACGAAAGCCTTGTGAGTGGATTTGGCAGACGAAGGCTGAAAGAAACCCTTTATATATATATATATATAATACAAAGAATATATATACATGTATACACACATATATGTACATACTTACATCTACATGTGTATATACATGCATATCAGGGTACAGGACGTTAGAACAATAAACTACAGACAACGGAACGAACACATAGGAAAACGGAAAGCCCCTTGGAATATCCCTTCATCAGCTGTCTCTATTCTGTCTATCTATCTATCTATCTTTCTATCTATTTATCTATCTGTCTTCCTCCATCTTTCTATCTATACCTCTGTCCTGGCCTCTACTTCACTGCTATACCCTTCTGTCCCTTCCTCCTTGTTCCACTTCCTCCCTCCACCATCCTCTCTATCTATTTATCTATCTGTCTTCCTCTATCTTCCTATCTACCCTTCTGTCCTGGCCTCTACTTCACTGCTTCTGTCCCTTCCTCCTTGTTCCATTTCCTCCCTCCACCATCCTCTCTGCTCTCCTGTGACCTGTGGTCAACTTTCTTTTCACTCCAGCCGCTGTGAAGGCAAGACGAACTACTAGCGTTCTACCTCAGATTTGCGTTTGGCCGTACGGCTTTTGAATGTTGTTTTCACTGTCCATTTTTTCCTGTCTTGGTTTGTGTTTGCCACCTTGGAATCCTCTGTGTAGTTGGTTGATCCACTACTCAGGAAGAGACTATTCTAGAGTACGTCCTGTCTGGTCTTCGAAACGTCTAGATAGAATAGAGACAGCTGATGAAGGGATATTCCAAGGGGCTTTCAGTTTTCCTATGTGTTCGTTCCGTTGTCTGTAGTTTATTGTTCTAACGTCCTGTACCCTGATATGCATGTATATACACATGTAGATGTAAGTATGTACATATATGTGTGTATACATGTATATATATTCTTTGTATTATTACATTATTGAACGCACACGTCCTATTTTACAAGTAAGTCTATATATATATATATATATATATATATATATATATATATATATATATATATATATATATATATATATATATATATATATATATATATCCACTCACAAGGTGCCATGCAGTAGGACTGAACCCGGAACCATGTGGTTGAGAAGCAAGTTCTTACCACACAACCACACCTATTATATATATATATACATATATATATATATATATATATATATGTGTGTGTGTGTGTGTGTGTGTGTGTGTGTGTGTGTGTGTGTGTGTGTATATATATATATATATATACATATATATATATAAATTCAACTTACGTTGGAAGTCAACCAATTAAGTTTGCTTTAGAATAGTTGGGTTGTATTGAAAGATACAGATAAAGAAATAATTATATTCTCAAACGCAAGATACTGCCAATAATATAGCATGAACAGGATAAACTATTCATATTTTGCAGATTTATATATCCTAAATTTGCAGAAGTGTTTGTCGTTGGGGCAGTTTAGCTTAATGGTAAAGCACTTGACGCATAATCACAGGAATGTGAATTCGAGCCTCATGGCTGGCCGCCGACAAATTTTTCTGCAAAATATAGATAGTTTATCCTGTTCATGTTGTATTATTAGTATTATCCTTGCGTTTGAGAATAAAATTATTTCCTTATATATATATATATATATATATATATATATATATATATATATATATATATATATATATATATAAAAGATAATAAGAGTGAAAAAACTACAGAAGGCTTGTGTTACATGGTTAAAGTATATATATATATATGTGTGTGTGTATATATATATATATATATATATATATATATATATATATATACGGGTGTCTTTGTGTCTGTGTTTGTCCTCCGCACAGCGCTTGACAACCGGTGACAACCAATAGAATAAGAACCAGGCTTATCAAAATAAATAAGATTTGGGGTCGATTCATTCGACTAAAAATTCTTGAAGGTGGTACACCAGCATGGCCGCAGTCTAATGCCTGAAACAAGTAAGAGAATAAAAATTAAAAGATATAATCCATATATTATACAAGATCACCCAGCAAACTGTAATATTCAATAAAGATAAAACTAAAGTTTTAAGAATTATTCTTATTGTGCGGCCCGGTACCAAAGAATTCACAGCCCTGTGGCTGGGGATGGGGAGTGAAGGTTTGTTCTATGTCATTTGTATGAAAGTAAATAACAGCGACAACATGAACAACTTTAACGACAGGAAATCAAAGTTCTAAAGATGACAACATTTGAAAATTGAAATCATTTCGAAACGACTTCACCATCATGATCATCATCATCACCACCAGCAATGCCGCCACGATGACGACGACAACGACGACTACCATTACAACCACCAACGACCACACCAGGACCAACAGCAACAACAACAACAATAACAACAACAATAACAACAGCGACGACATCGGCAACACTGGAATGCCATCTTTAATGAATAGCTGTAAACATGTAAAGTTGAAATACATTTGTGGGAAGTAAAAAGAAAAAAATGAAAAAGCGATAGCTAAATGACTAACATTAGATTATTTCATCAGATATATTTGTTCTGCCCTAGTCACACAGACAATCCTTGATTACCATTATCAATAAGGAGCCAGTAATTGGTCAGTTGTAAGAAACTTGTAAATAACGACGTTATAATTAACAAAATGCAAGACAAATTTTAAAATGTACGGGAGACAACTCTCGATAGATTCAGTATAAAATAAAATTGTTTCGAGACTAGATTACTCATGGACGCCATCAGCAAAATGAAACAATAGTTAAGTTATTCCCTTGCGACTGCATAACATATGGCTTACAGCCTTTGGAGGAACTCGTTCACTTTCCAAAAACTGGATGGCAAATTACCTAGCAACGCAGCTCTTGCAAGACAACTACCCAAAACTCGAAGGGTGCCTTAGAATAATAGACAACCCTCAAGCTATTCCGCCTTCAAAACTGCGGTCAATCTTTCTGGTTCTTCACAGAGATATGCCCTGGTTTTCGGTAACGTGCTACATTGTGTTCTCTTCCGAAGAAAGTCAACTCTTCTGACATTGCCAACTATCGTCTATTTTTTAAATAATCTTCCAATATTTCAAATGTTATGGAGACAACTATCATAACATCCTTCAATAGCTTGACTCTCTGTCTCTTCCTTTCTCTCCCTTTCTTTCTTCTCTCTCCCTCTCTCCTTGCGTCCCCAACCGTTCCCCCACCTCTCTCTCCACAATGGTCAACAACACTTCTTACGTAAGCCAGATCCACTCCAGATCTAAATTCCTGTCACCCACCTGTGGAGTTTGGCCGAATAGAAGTTTCGTAAAAGCAATGTTATTGTCTTCGGCATCAGAAAATTTGAATTTCTGATCAAAAGTATCCAACCGTAAGACCAATGCTGTAGATCCGAATGGATCAGATCTATGACCCCACCCTCCCATTCTGTACAATGCTGTTGTAACTGAATAGTCCTTGACCAAAGTGTTTCAACCACGACTATCCAACCTTTGAATGCACGCAGGACTACATTAAGTAACGCCTCCTTTTCTTTTTGAAAATATCTAGGAGTAAATTGAGGAAGGTGTAGCTATCCATTCTAGCAGATTATTTGACGACATAGAAAATCTATCGTTAGCTCATGCATCGCAGTACGTGATGGATTCTGTCTTGGACTGATCTTTCAGGATATTACTAAGGACAAACACTAACCTCTCAGTTAACACCTTCACTAGTCAAATGCTTGGAATCGGATAGTACGCGAACGCTAGAGTCCGGTAAAGATCAAAGTGTGGCTTTGTAACCATGCTATACATCTACCAACCATTTTTTGTTTAATGGCGTTCGCTCCTTCATTTTTTTTTTCGGCGTAACCTTCGTGTTTCGTAAATATGTGAGCAAATCGTAAATGATGCCTTTTCTAATCGCCTTTACTAATCTACTAACTCCTTCTTTAATCCATTGTTCTCAATTATCACTTTTGCTAAAACTAACACACGGTTTTACTATTTTAGTTTTCCTTTTTAGTGGCACCCGCAAATGATTTTTCGTATATGAGCCCATCAATACTTGCTGAACTAATTCGTTACATTAATCCCTGAAATTCTGTATTTAGTTACCGGTACTCAAGATCCTACTTTTTAAGTTGACTGCACATATTAAAAATTTGATGTCCTTGTAGCCCCGTAACTACGAACAGCTTAGTTTATCTCTATTGGTTAACTAAATAGAAGCGGGATTATGCGCGGAAAGTTAATTCAGGTGTGTTTGGAAAATCCAGGCGATACTTGTCAGAAACGCCTGAGCAAGTTTGGAAGGCTTCTATACCCTTTTCTTCTATCGGCTACTCTCACACAATCTCTACTCACACCTAAAGTTTAATTTCTCTCATCTTCTAACACTAATTGGCGAAGTGTTTCTGTGAAAACTTCCAGATGTCTGAAGAAAGTTGGCCTTCTAGAACCTGCTGGAATATAAAGCACTACCATCTCTACTACTGCTCACAAGTAGGACCATCTACCTGTCCTCTGGGTCTAGAAAGATTCGGACCGACTAAAAGAGATGTGGACCACGTAGACATCTAGAAGAAAAGTGAATGCATTCCTCTCAGAAATTCTAGGCTAGCTGATGGTTACTACATCGAGATTTACTGATCTCAGATAGTTCAAAAGGAGTCATGGTTTTTACGACAACCCCAGGTCGTGTGCATTCGTACAACTCACTCGTAAATTCGATACGCTGGCGGCTGCAAAGTTGGGAAAAGCCACCTATGTTGTTTACCGAAGCGGTCTGTCTGTTTTTTATCTTCAGGAGGAATTTCTTTATTCCAGCTACACTTTCTTTATTTACCACCAAGGACAAATTCATACATACTATAGAAAAACCGTAAGCACAAGGGTTATAAACGCGTGGCGATGGACAAAAGAAAATTATTTTAAAAATAAGGGGATGGAGAAAGATGTTACAATATATAGTTGTGTATCTTAGAAATTTGTTATAAATTATAAACACAAAATATATAAATAATTATATAAAAACTATGGTTAAAAAAAGGATATGATTGAAATAAAACATAACATTATTTCGAGTAACCCGTCTATCCACATAAATACGAACCTATAAGCTACCTCAGATGAGAGCACCCTATGACTTTGCCCAACTTACACTTATTATTGTGGAATTGGGTATACTCAGTGGTGCCCATAAACGTTTTCTGCATTGGCCATGGTAAAATCTAACCAACCTCCTCTAGGTGTCGCTGTTTTAAATTGTGGTAAATCATATTGGTGTGATAAATCATGATGGTGAAACTTAATCATTGATTAAGTTTTCACCAACATCTTATTGGCCTGACTACTGTAAATCGGTGGAGTGATCTTCAGCCTCTTCAGCTTCTGAGACCGGAGACGAGGCGTTCTCTTTCTCCATTTCCAGAACTTCAACAGGCAGAGCTGTTGGAACCA
Organism: Octopus bimaculoides; assembly: GCF_046866305.1. Classification (NCBI taxonomy): domain Eukaryota; kingdom Metazoa; phylum Mollusca; class Cephalopoda; order Octopoda; family Octopodidae; genus Octopus; species Octopus bimaculoides. The sequence continues at coordinate 45,887,548 of NC_142934.1, forward strand.
CACCTTTCAGGACCAGCTTTTGTTATTCATGGTTGCACTGTTATCTCTTTATAGCTCCATAGGGCAGAAAACGCTTAAATGACTTTTGTTGTTTTTTTTCTAGTGCAACAGCTGGGCTTTATGCACTGCACAGCTGGTTTCATCACTTTTGTTTCTGAACTCACGATGAGGCACAGCTGTTGGTAAGTCAATAGGTCGCGTAAGTCCATACTGATTCCCCTCGACTACATCTTATTCTTCGTTGCCTTACCACCTGCCCATATTGCGCTATAAAGATGACGACAAACCATAGATCAATGTCATTGCCAATACCCCTGACTGTCAACCTTGTGCTGCTCTGGTCCATTTATTATGATATCAGCCGATGCGCAGGTGCTTTTCTCAGTGTCTCTTCATATTGATTCGCATCATTATCGATTTTGTGGTCTAGTCATACGCTTTTGTTTCTTCTTCCGTCGTCAATGGAAACCACACACTTCCACTAATCGGGCAGTACCTCTTTCAAAAATTCTTTTGAGGCTGAGTGGAGACTATCTCATTTATCTATGAATCAGAGGTAAATTACTTTCCTTCTCTCTCACTCCCGATAAAGAGTCTTGAGCAAGGAAATATTTGATTTTGTTACTTCTTTGTGCCACGCCACGTTTTTCCCATTTAATCCATTCGCATTCAAATTCCCTTGTTACTGGCAACGCAAGCAAAAAAGGGAATCTTTATTGTTGTTTTTACAATTTAGACAACCAACAGTTTGCGTGATAGTACGGGATACACTTGCACGTGAAAAGTTCATTTCTTCTGGTGTGTGTTTATAAACTACATCTAAATCTTGTTTGCATGATATTTGTTTCTCCCTTATTTTGGGCTAAAATTTGGGGTGGGATGGGGTGGGGTTGGAGTAGCGGGCATCAGCTGCCTTAGTCACCATATTTGAAATGCATAGCGGAAGGAAAAATTATGTCCAAAGAAATAATTATATTTCCTTATTTTAACGAGGAAAATAACATTACTAGAAAACCTACCTCTCTATTAACAATGTTCACCCTCAAAATTCGAAGAAGATTTCTTTCTTTTTAATTACACTAATGATACAAAATAATCTTGCCGAGGCAAGGAGCAATAATAATAATAATAATAATAATAATAATAATAATAATAATAATAATAATAATAATAATAATAATAATAATAATAATAATAATAATAATAATAATAATAATAATAATAATAATAGGTGCAGGAGTGGCTGTGTGGTAAGTAGCTTGCTTACCAACCGCATGGTTCCGGGTTCATTCCCACTGCGTGGCAAGTGTCTTCTACCAAAGCCTTGTGGGTGGATTTCGTAGACGGAAACTGAAAGAAGCCTGTCGTATATATATATATATATATATATATATATATATATATATATGTATATGTGTATGTGTGTGTATATGTTTGTGTGTCTGTATTTGTCCTGCCAATATCGCTTGATAACCGATGCTGGTGTGTTTACGTCCCCGTAACTTAGCGGTTCAGCAAAAGAACCGATAGAATAAGTACTAGGCTTCTAATGAATAAGTCCTGGGGTCGATTTGCTCGACTAGAGACGGTGCACCAGCACGGCCGCAGACAAATGACTGAAACAAGTAAAAGAGTAAAGAGTAAATAATAATAATAGTAGTAGTAGTAGTGGTGGTGGTGGTGGTGGTGGTGGTGGTGGTGGTAGTAGAAGCAGCAGCAGCAGCAGCAGCAGCAGCAGTAGTAGTAGTAGTAGTAGTAGTAGTAGTAGTAGTAGTAGTAGTAGTAATAACAACAACAACAACCAAAACAACAACAACAATAATAATAATAATAATAATAATAAAAATAATGATAATAGTAATAATAATAATAATAATAATAATAATAATAATAATAATAATAATAAACCTTTCTACTAAAGGTACAAGCCCTGAAATTTTCGGGGAGGAGACTAGTCGATTACATCTACCCCAGTGTTTCTCTGATACTTAATTTATCGACCCCGAATGGATGAAAGGCAAAGTCGCTCTCGGAGGAATTGAACTTAGAAAAACAACAGACGAAATACCGCTAAGCATTTTGTCCAGCGTGCTGACGATTCTTTTCTACTCTAGGTACAAGGCCCGAAATTTTTAAGGGAGGGGACCAGTCGATTAGGTCGATCCCAGTATGCAACTGGTACTTAATTTATTGACCCCGAAAGGATGAAAGACAAAGTCGACCTCGGTGGAATTTGAACTCAGAACATAAAGACAGACGAAATACCGCGAAGCATTTCGCCAGGCATGCTAACATTTCTGCCATCTCGCTGTCTTGTTTTCATTATAATAATAGTCGTTTCTAACATAGGTTCAAGGTCAAAGAATATTTTGTGAAATAGATCCAGTACTCGATTGATGCATTATTTTTCCAGCTCCGGAAGAATGACAAAAATAAATGAATAAATAAATAAATAAACTAAGTCGATGTGATTTGAATTCAAATTTTAAGAGCCAGAAAAAAATTCCAGATTTTTTTTTTTTGTTCGAAAAGAAATCTGTGTGTGTGTGTGTGTGTGTGTGTGTGTGTGTGTGTGTGTGTGTGTGTGTGTGTGTGTCTGTGTCTGTGTCTGTGTGTGTATATATATATATATATATATATATATATATATATATATATATGCATGTATACATACATATATTAATATTTACATATATATGTATATACACATGTATATATGGGTACAGGAGTCATAGAACGTAAACAACATGAACTACCGTATTTCATGTTGTTTACGTTATATGAAGTCCTATACCCATATATGCATGTGTATATACATATATATGTAAATGTGTATATATACATACATATATATATATATATATATATATATATATATATATATATATATATATATATATATATATATATATATATATTATTTATATTATTATATGATTGAACGCCACGCATCCATTTCCAATGAAGCTTTTAATTAATAATTTTGATGTGATACTTGTTCTATTTCTATTTCTCTTTCGTTTCCTCTCTCTTCCTTTCTCTAATTCTTTTATTCTCCCCTTTCGGTTTTTTTCTCTCTCATCCTTTCTCTATCTCTCTTCCTTACTCTTTCTCCTTTACTCTCTCGTAGATCACACGTGACCATTGGCCATCTTTCTTTTCCTAACTTGAGTTTCTTTTCTTCCGATCAGCTACAAAAGATCAGACGCATCCTTTGTCTGTCTCCTGTCAAAGCCTGTTTCTCCAGCGTTCGCCACCTTACCTCGTTATGGCTTAACAGCCCTTACCGTTTTCACTGTCCTGTTTTTGTTATCAACTTTGACCCTCCGCAAATCCCAAATTTTATTTAATTTGCTTTGCGGGAGCAACTGTTTTGACGAAGTTACATTTTGTCGTAAATGCTCGAAATGTGGAGTAGATAAAATAGCCAACACTAATGAAGAGTCTTCTTTATGTTGCTTGTCTTGTTTTCCATTTGTTTCTTTCGTTGTTCGCAAAAATATTCGTATTCTATGTTTTCGTATTTCGTATTTCATGTTGTTTACGTTTTATGACGTCCTGTACCCATATATGCATGTGTATATACATATATATGTAAATATGTACATATATGTATGTACACATGCATATATATATATATATATATATATATATATATATATATATACAAATAATATGTGAGTATATGCATATATACGTACATGTATGTACATACTTACATCTACATGTATATATAGATGCATATCTGGGTACATGACGTCACAAGAAAACGTGGACAAAATGAGAAACAGAACATTAACAGAGAACAGGAAACAAACAGGCGACATAGAGAATATTTCCTTCATCAGCTGCCCCTATTCTAAACTAAGCGTTTCGAAGAGATTATATATATATATATATATATATATATATATATATATATATATAAAATTTATATTTATCATATGATTGAACGCCATGCATCCATTTGTAAGTAAGTTTTTTTAATCTCTCTCTCTCTCTCTCTCTCTCTCTCTCTCTCTCTCTCTCTATATATATATATATATATATATATATATATATATATATATATATATATATATATATATAGAACAGAATGAAAGCTTAAATTTCTTGACTGTGAACAAAATGAACACATGGCGTAAGTAATAATAGTGACAAGGATTTCAGGTGAGATATAAATTGGAATGGAAACTTTAAATTGAAAGTATTCGACAAGGGAGAAAGAGAAAAAAAAATATATTGATGATTCCAGTGGTTGTTTGGGAAAATAAGAAATAACGGTTTTTGTTGGAAACATATGTGTGTGGTATGGAAGCCGATAAAAATAGAGGAACTGCAATGAATATCTTAAATTAATGACTAGCTCTGGTTGTTGTGTTTTGTTGAACTCCACGAAACAGATCTAGGGAAGATGGATGGAATCATTAAGGGAAACTTCACTGTGTGATGGGGAGGAGGGGAGGGAATGAGAATATGAGAGAGAGAGAGGGGGGGAGTCACCTCTATGGTAAACAAATGATGGAAAAAGTATATTCATGACAAGGAAAATTTGACAAGGAGGCAGAAGTGTGAGAAATATGGAAGATTTATACAATGAAAGAAACACCAGAGAGACCTTTTATAAAGAAACGAAAGAATGTAAATGGATAGGAATGTCATGGAACAGGGAGAAAGAAGCGGAGGGTGGTGGAAAAGCAATAAGGAAATTTTGGTGAGGATAAAATCAGAATAAATGGATGAAGGTGCAAACGATAAAAATCAAGAGCTAGAGGGAGGTAGGAGGGAGAGAGAGAGAAAATTTGAGGAAGAGAAAGAGAGATTGTAAGAAGTATTCATGGGGGTTTGTGTTTAATAAATTTGATTCGCGACTAAGTAGTTCTACGTTCAATACCAGGGACGCGCACTTTGTGCAAGTGATTTTTTTTTTTACCATTGCTTACTGTGGCCCAGTGGAGGCGCAATGGCCCAGTGGTTAGGGCAGCGGACTCGCGGTCATAGGATCGCGGTTTCGATTCCCAGACCGGGCGTTGTGAGTGTTTATTGAGCGAAAACACCTAAATCTCCACGAGGCTCCGGCAGGGGATGGTGGCGAACCCTGCTGTACTCTTTCACCACAACTTTCTCTCACTCTTACTTCCTGTTTCTGTTGTGCCTGTAATTCAAAGGGTCAGCCTTGTCACACTGTGTCACGCTGAATATCCCTGAGAACTACGTTAAGGGTACACGTGTCTGTGGAGTGCTCAGTCACTTGCACGTTAATTTCACGAGCAGGCTGTTCCGTTGATCGGATCAACTGGAACCCTCGACGTCGTAAGCGACGGAGTGCCAACAACAACAACTGTTGCCCAATGACTGACTTGAGAATGGAACTTTATAAGTGTAAACATATGAAGCCCATTACATATATGTTCTCCGCTTTTTGTTCATTTGTTTATTTGTTTTTGTTACTGTGCACATTTGCTAGCTTTCTTACAAAGGGGTCTAATACTCTTAGCTTAGACATTTTGGCGGGCAACCAGATCGAATCATCTCAAGTGTAACTGTCCGAAATGGTCGTGACGTCTGGGACTTGACTGATGAAAGAAAGCCAAAAATGAAAGAATGACCCGACTTTTTTTGCCTGTCCTTCTCATTGTTGTTTCTCTTGTCCGTCTATGTATCGTCTATCTGTCTGAACGTTTTAATGCCCTCTATTGCGTTTCTGTTGCATTATATATATATATATATATATATATGTGTGCGCGCGCGCGCACTCACAAACACACACACACACACACACACACACACACAATTAACACGAAGCGTAAGGATGCGAAAAAGCATCAACCTGTTAAAGTCCTAATTCAGCCGCCGGAAGGCTCCAAAATAATAGGAAATTATTTTAATTAATGTGTTATACAGTGCAGTACTGTACTCTATTTGTATTTATTAATTTATTAATTTTTAGGCGTGAGAAATAATTAAAATCTAAAAGAATATAAATACTTATCAGCCGCAGAAACCCGCGATACACGGAGGAATCCGCGATATAAATTTACATATATTAGCCAGAAAAATCCGCGATATAAATTTACATATATTAGCCAGAAAAATTCGCGATATACTGAGTGCGTGACAGGTGAACCGCAATATGGCAAGGGTTTACTGTGTGTGTGTGTGTGTGTGTGTGTGTGTGTGTGTGTGTGTGTGTGTGTGTGTGTGTGTGTGTACGCGCGTCTTTGTGTCTGTATTTGTCCCCCACCATCGCAGTTTCAACCGGTGTTGATGTGTTTATGCACCCGTAACTTAGCTGTTCGACAAAAGCCACCGATAGAATAAGTACCAGGCTTAAAAATAAATAAATAAATAAATAAATAAGTACTGGGGTCTATTCATTCGACTAAAAATTCTTCAAGGCGGTGCCCCAGCATGGCCGCAGTCTAATGACTGAAAACAAATTAAACGAATAAAAGAAAGAATCTAGAAGCGTGGATTGGTGGGGAACAGTAGAAACGTTGGATCTTGCAAATTTTGTGTCCAGCTGTTTTAGCTCTAAGCTCAAATCCTGTCACGGCCTATTTAATTCGTTGCCCGGTATATCACTGAAGGCACATGGCTAAGTGGTTAGAATGTCGGGCTTACAGTCATGGGATATTGAGTTCCATTCCCGGACCGGGCTGTGTGTTGTGTTCTTGAGCAAGACACTTTATTTCAGTTCACTCAGCTGTAGAAATGAGTTGTGATGTCACTGGTGCCAAGCTGTATCAGCCTTTGCCTTTGTCTTGGATAACATCGGTGGTGTGGAGAATGGAGGCTGGTATGCATGGGCGACTGCTAGTCTTCCATAAACAACTCTGCCCCACTTGTGCCTCGGAGGGTAACATTCTACGTGCAATACCATGGTCATTTATGACCGAAAGGAGTCTTTATCCTTTTGCCATTTCTATATCACTGACATCTTGTGTTTCATGAGAGGACTCCTCTACATTACCAGCATTGAAGCTATGAATCCGGCTTGAAAATAACGTTGCTCCTCCCTACCTCTGACCAATCCCTGATGCACTGTAAAGGACCATGGATATTGCTTTCCCATTCACAATAACATTAAAAGTCTATGCAAGACAACATTGTTAGCCATGTATTTTACAAAGCTTAAACAAATGCAATTGACGTTGAATATTTGCAATACAGAAGTAAAGTTGTAAAAGCAAACAAAAAAATCAAGTTCCATATATTTTGTTATGAAGATAATCGTTTCTACCTCCTTTGTTACAATATATTCTGATTCTAAAAATATGATGTAGACACCGTATTTCAGTTTTGTTAAAAAAGAAATAAGCTCAGACTTTTGTGAGAAAGAAAGACAGCCATATTCAAGAGATATCGTTCATATGGTAATTGTTTTTGTGTTTGCGTATGGCAAATTTGAGAGTATAGATTGTCGTCTGCAGATCTTGAATATGAATGAATTATTTCTTTTCTCAAATGTACACAGTATGTATGCAGAAATAGGATTGAACAAATCTTAAGTGTTCATTAATACGCGCGCACACACACACACACACGCACACACATACACACATACATGTTCCCATACCAGTTAATATAGCCAAGCACACGGATATTTATGCATGCATATATGTGTGTGAGTGAGTGGAGAGACAGAGACAGAGGGGGAGGGGGAGAAAGAGATCAATATTTCGAGATCATGGCTTACTAATTATCTATCTATCTATCTATCTATCTATCTATCTATCTATCTATCTATCTATTTATTCATCTATCTATCTATCTACCTATCTATCTATCTATCTATCTATCTATCTATCTATCTATCTATCTATCTATCTACCTATCTACCTATCTATCTATCTATCTATCTATCTAGAGTCACTTACTGTTATAGTTTCTTCAATGAGAATATTGACCAAGGTTACCGTGGTCTTTTCCGTAGGCTTTTCCTTCCACGGCTAAACCTAAACTGTCCTCCCCTCTTTTTACACGAGAACATTACTGTGTGATACACGATCCCTATTGATCGGCCTTTCCTTTTCTTTTTTTTCGATCCCTTTTGATCGAACTGCCCCTTTTTCCCTTCCTACGATCCCTTTTGATCGACACCACCAAATTTTTTTTTTTTTTTTTTTTTTTTTCTTCCTTCCCCCTCCCAAAAAGAAAAGCTCTACATTGTATTTGTCCCATCTTCGTTGAGCCCTATGTGGCTAATAAAAGAAATGTATCTTTCTTTTATTAGCCACACAGGGCTCAACGAAGATGGGACAAATACAATGTAGAGCTTTTCTTTTTGGGAGGGGGAAGGAAGGAAAAAAAAAAAATAAAAAATAAAAAATTGGTGGTGTCGATCAAAAGGGATCGTAGGAAGGGAAAAAGGGGCAGTTCGATCAAAAGGGATCGAAAAAAAAAGAAAAGGAAAGGCCGATCAATAGGGATCGTGTATCACACAGTAATGTTCTCGTGTAAAAAGAGGGGAGGACAGTTTAGGTTTAGCCGTGGAAGGAAAAGCCCACGGAAAAGACCACGGTAACCTTGGTCAATATTCTCATTGAAGAAACTATAACAGTAAGTGACTCTCTTTTGCCTTTTTGTTTTATTTTTTTTTTCTTGTTCATAGGGTTATGCTCAAGATGGTTCCGTCGTTCACACGTGCCATCCTTGCTACATTCACCCATCTTTTTTTGAAGCATTCACTAGACAAGACTTCCCTTTCTACTCTCAACTTCTATCCATCTATCCATCTGTCTATCCATCCATCTATCTATCTATCTATCTATCTATCTATCTATCTATCTATCTATCTATCTAATGTACTTCAGCTGGTGATTAGTGAAGCGTCACAAACGACTCTCCAACCGTATACATAACTCACACACACACGTACACACACACATACTCAAACACACACGTACACACACACACACACTCAAACACACACACACACACACACACACACACACAACCATACACATACACAAACACACACACGCAAACATACTCACGCACGCACACAAACACACACACAACACAAACACGCAATGCTCCAGTAACTACAACAGATGTTACACGTGAGCTTATCAATAAACATCTTATTTCTTTGTTTGTGTTTCATTCGTTCGTCCTTTTTTATTTCCTTCCTTCTTTCCTCACTTCCTTTTTCTTTCCCTCTTTCTTTCTTTCCACTCATTTTATTCCTCCATTTCCCTGTTCTATGCCATTTCTCCGGTTCTGCTATATATCCACTTCTCGATTCCACTTGCTACAAGACATGTATCTCTGTGATTAAAACCACTTTCAGTTAAGAGACAGCTTTAGCGTTTAGTTCAGCTCAATCTCCAATAAACACTATGTTGATAACGGTGGTGGTGGTGGTGGAGGTGGTGGAGGTGGTGGTAGTGGTAATGGTGGTGACGGTGAAGGTGGGGTAGTGGTGGAAATTGTGGTGGTGGTGGTGGTGGTAATAGTGGTGAAGGTGGCAGTGGGGTAATGGTGGAAATTGTTGTTGTTGTGGTGATGGTGGTGGTGGTAGTGGTAGTGGTGGTGGTGGTGGTGGTGGTAGTGGTGGTGGTAGTAGTAATGGTGGTGACGGTGGGGGATGGGGTAATGGCGGAAATTGTGGTGGTGGTGGTGGTGGTGGTGATGGTTTTGACGGGGGGGGTAGTGGTGGAAATTGTGGTGGTGGTGGTGGTGCTAATCGTGGTGACGGTGGTGGTAATGGTGGTGACGGTGGGGGATGGGGTAATGGTGGAAATTGTGGTGGTGGTGGTGGTGGTGGTGGTAATGCTGATGGTGGTGGTAATGGTGGTGTCGGTGGTGGCAATGGTAGTGGTGACGTTGGGGGTAATTGTAATGGTAGTGGTGGCAGTGGCGGCGGTGGCTGAGGTGATAATGAGGGAGATGGTGGTGGTGGCGGTGGTGGTAATGGTGGTGACGGTGGGGGATGGGGTAATGGTGGAAATTGTGGTGGTGGTGGTGGTGGTGGTGGTGGTGACGGTGGGGGATGGGGTAATGGTGGAAATTGTGGTGGTGATGGTGGCAATGGTAGTGGTGACGTTGGGGGTAATTGTAATGGTTGGCGTCGAACATTGGCGTGGAGGTGACGATCGTGTATGCGTGACGTCGGCGAGGGCGGTCGTGAGCTTGAGAATGGTGGTGAGTCTGAAGGTGGTGGCGACGGTGGACACCGGTGATGATGGTGGTGGGTGGTGGTGGTGGTGGGGGTGGGGGATGGATAATAATCTTGGAGGGTGGTGACGGGTGATGTATGAGGAAAAGAAAGGGTGGGTGGCGAGCTTGAGGGCGGTGGCGATTTCGAGAGGAGCGAGACCTGATGGTGTCGGGCCGGTCGGTGTGTTTATTGTGTCGAAAGCGCGGTGGTGGAGGGGCAACACGGAGGGAGTTGAACTGGTGGTTGTTAAGTTGTTAAGTGTCGAAGTGGTGGGTGCTAAGATAGGGGATGTTGGAGCCGGGTGGGGTAGTGAAGCGATGGATGGTTAGGTGGTGGGTGGGTGGGTAGGGATGATGATACTTCGGATCAATTTAATTCTTTGTTCAAACCATAATTATTGTTTGAAGAGGATAGGAAAAAGCCATGTTTCAGTAACTCTTCTCCAAAGTGGCAAATACGGGCGACTATGAATAGCTAAACTCGGTGGACCCTACAATAAGCATGTGATTGTAGATTGGGGTTCCACACCTGGGTGAGAGAGAGAGAGAGAAAGAGGGTACTTGTCCTTGGTAATTAGGATACGATGAGGTCCATAGAGTTCCTTGATTTGGGACTAAATAGGTACCTCACTTTTTTTGGATACGCTTATTTCTTTGTTTGCATTCATGCATTCTTTCCCGATTACACTTGGTGTAAAAAGCCCCTCCATCGTTTTTGTAACTTGCCCTGTTAATACCGCCCATATGTCGCTCTAATATATATATATAAAAAATTCATCATCATCACCATCATCATCATCAGCATCATCATCATCATCATCATCATCCTTCTTTTTCTTCTTCTTGTTATCATTATAGAGTTCAAATTCCACCAAGATCAACTTCGCCTTTCATTCTTTTGGGGGTCGATAAATTAAGTACCAGTAAAACACTGGGTCGATGTAATCGACTAATCCCCTCCCCCAAAATTTCCGGCCTTGTGCCTTAAGTAGAAAGGATATATTATTATTAATAATAATAATAATAATAATAATAATAATAATAATTATTATTATTATTATTATTATTATTATTATTATTATTATTATTATTATTATTATTATTATTATTATTATTAAGTCAGCGAGCTGGCAGAATCGTTAGCACGCCGGACGAAATGCTTAGCGACATTTCGTCCGTCTTTAAGTTCTGAGTTCAAATTCCGACGAGGTCGACTTTGCCTTTCATCCTTTCAGGGTCGATAAATTAAGTACCAGTTGCGTACTAGGGATCGATGCAATCGACTTGTCCCCACCCGCAAAATTTCCGGCCTTGTGCCTTAAGTAGAAAGGATCATTATTATTATTTTGGTGTTGTTGTTGTTGTCGTTGAAAAGGCTCTTTGTTGTTATTACGTTTTGTCAAAGAAACCGGGTTGCGGACAACAGGTGTTGACTGAATTAATGACGAAGTGTGAATAACAGGTGATGATAGATTTAAAGATAGAAACGTGGGCAACCGATGGTGGCAAAGTTAGCACCGGAAAAAAAAACTGAGGTATGGACAACAAATGGTGACAAATTAATTTAGGCGTGGACAACAAATGGTGATAGACTTAGAGGCAGGGATGAAAGGGAAACGATTATAATTATTTCTAGTAAAGATACAAAAGATATAAATTACTTGTGGAGGAAAAAGCGTTGATTACATCAACAACAGAAATTGACTGGTACTGATTTTATCGACTCAGGTAGGATGAAAAAAAGCTTAAGTCAACCTTGACGGGATTTGAATGAAAGGGGGAGATGTAATTAATTACTGCAAAGTATTTTTGCCAATGATGATGATGATGATGATAATGACGACGACGACGACGATGATGATGATGATGATGATGATGATGATGATGATGATGATGATGATGATGATAATAATAATAATAATAATAATAATAATAATAATAATAATAATAATAATAATAATATACCAGGCAGTGGCTCTCGTGGCTTCTGATCTTAACTGATTCGAAGTGTTATCTTGTACATTGATTTGTCTTGGTATAAAAAGATGGGCTACAGCAAATATTCTGCTCAATACTACAGATTTGCCTGTCAGTTGTTTGAACTTAACCAGTTGAGCAAGTCACTTAGTGACTGACGATATGTGCATCTCTGATCATGAGCAGAAGTAGTGGGGGAGCATCATAGCCATGTGTTGAGAGGAATTCTTTGGGATTTGAATAATTCACTTCTGGAAACATGGGTGTTTTGTTCAACATCCTTAAACACCTGGAGGTGGCTCAGGAAAAGTGGTCTGAAAGGATGCACGGGGGCATTGATATGCAGCACCCAGGAACAAGCTCTGAAAACTAATTACACCAAGTTCAAAATAGATAAGAGCAGAGAATCGTTCCTTTCTAGGATATGTGGCAGCAAAAACGGAACAATTTCACATGTGAGTGGGTGTAGCAACCTGGCCCAAACGCACCACAAAAGGAGGTACGATAACGTAGCTAAGCTCGTTCACTGGAGACTGTGTAAAAAGTATGCTCTTCGGAAAACATGGAAATTGTACGAACATGAGCCCGTGTGCGTCACTGAGAATAATGAATGTAAGATCTTGTGGAATTTTGCAGTCCACTGTGACTTCCTAATCGATGCTCAGAGACCAGACATTGCTATTGTGGATAAAATGAAAAAGGAAACTAAGATCATAGATATTGTCATCTCTAGGGAAACACGTGTGACAAAAAGCTGAAAAAGGTGGGAAAACACAAGTTACTAAAAGATGAAATTGCAAGACTGTGGGGAATGAAGAGAGTAAATGTCATTTTAGTAGTTGTAGGGGCACTCGGGTCACTAACAACCAAGTTTAATAAATATGTCGCAGAAGTTGGAATTGACATAAGGGTAGAGTATGCCCTAAAAGCTGATTTATTGAGGACCCCTACAATTTTGAGATTGGTACTTGGGTGTTGAGTATCTTCCACGATACTTAACACCTAAGTATCAAGTCTTATAATTTGTGACCCTATGAAACTTTTGACATCAGAATGCTGTCCGCTCTCACAAAATTAACCGGAGCGAGTAAGATTGAAAGCTCTCAATAGCAACAACAACAACAGTAATAATAATCTTTTCTACTATAAACACTAGTCGATTACTTCGACCCAGTGTTTCATTGGTTCTTAATTTATCGACCCCGAAAGGATGAAAAGCAAAGTCGACCTCGGCGGAATTTGAACTCAGAACGTAAAGACAGACGAAATACCGCTAAGCATTTCACCCGGCGTGCTAACAATTGTACCAGCTCGCTGCCTTACATGATCTCATGATAATAATAATAATAATAATAATAATAATAATAATAATAGTGATGATGATTTCAAATTTTGCCACAAGGGCAGCAATTTTGGGGGAGGGGACGAGTCGATTCCATTGACCCCAGTGTTCAACTGGTATTTATTTTATCGACCCTGGAAGGATGAAAGGCAAGGTCGACCTCGGCGGAATCTGAACTCAGAACGTAGTGGAATCTGAACTCAGAACGTAGCCATGTGTCGAAGAGAATTATTTGGGGTTTGGATAATTCACCTTTGGAAACATGAGTGCTTTGTTCATCATCTTTAAACAACACTTATTTAAGGACCTTTTGAGTGGGATGGACTACTCAACCTGAAGAAAATTCTAACTGGGCCCCACCTGCAAAGTCATGCGCTGTTTACCTTGATATAAGATCACTATGTCACGCATATATGGTTGTGATGCATGTGCCTTGTGTACTCTTATCAAATGAGTAGTCATGATGGGTATATTGGGCTTAATATATTTTACCCCAGTGTCACTTTGATGGTATGGGCTGCTCTCTCACTCAATAATAATAATAATAATAATAATAATAATAATAATAATAATAATAATAATAATCACAACAATCATAATGATGATGATGATGATGATGATGATCATCATCATCATGATCGTAATAAAAATAAAAATGGTTTCAGTTTTTGACACAAGGCCAGCAATATCGGGGGTGGGGTGGGATAAGTCGATTACGTCAACCTCAGTGCTCAACTGGTACTTATCTTATAGACCCCCAACAGTGATGAAAGGCCAAGTCAGCCTCAGCGGAATTTGAACTCATATCATAACGACGGACGAAATACCGTTATTTTCGCCGGTGTGCTAACAATTCTGCCAGTTCGCCGCCTTAATAATATCAATGTTTTCTTTATTATCCACTTGGGGTTCGCAAAAAAGGCCGAGGACGGTATAGGACGGTACAGGACTATAGAGCGCAACACAAAACGGCGTGTGAACAGCACAATAATAGAAACAAAGAAACAAAAGATTCGAACTCGCACCATCCTTGCAGCTCCGTCGTGTGACATTTAGAGGCCCCCCCCCTGCAACTTTGTTTCGAGGCCCCATCCCTTCAATCAAAATTCATAATCTATACACCTTTTATTCATACTCTCCCTTTTACTCTTTTACTTGTTTCAGTCATTAGACTGTGGCCATTTCTTTCAGTAAAAGTTACATACTCATAATTAATTAATCAGTAGCTTTCTTTATTAAAGTGTAATAGTTATTTAGCAAGTTATGACTAACGTAAAGAAAGTTATTAAACGTTACAAGTCATTTTTCCCACAGTTAACTAATTCCTTCATTTTGATTCTACCAATTCTGCCATTCTGTCGGATACTCTACTGATTTTATGAAACTATAGCTTCTATGTATTACGAAAAATATTTAGAGACACAAGGTTATGATCTCTGATATGGTAAATTCTACAATCCGTTGGTTCACTTAGACACCACCAAAGCTGGACTTCCTATCTCTTTTGAAAATAGAACGTACGAGAAGTTTAAATCATTCCCAGAAACTTACGACACATTCGTCTGCTTTTTTTTCTTTTACTGTGCTTCTGTTGTTGTTATTCCTGTTATTTAACCCTAAACCATCCCTGATCCAACAGACCCTAGCTAAGGTCAAAGAAGACCCAACTAGGAATCTCAATATTTTCTCCCAGCATAATGCTTCTACTATTACAATATTCTTTTCTACTCTAGGCACAAGGCCCGAAATTTTTGGGGGTAGGGGTCAGTCGATTAGATCGACCCAAGTACGTAACTGGTACTTAATTTATCGACCCTGAAAGGATGAAAGGCAAAGTCGACCTCGGCGGAATTTGAACTCAGAACGTAAAGACAGACGAAATACCGCTAAGCATTTCACCCGGCGTGCTAACGATTCTGCCACTACTATTACAATATTCTATGAGTACTTATTCTTTAAAAAATGGTAGAGTGTAATAACATACTAATCGATGGTGGATGATTGATGGAATTGCCTTGCGGTGTTTATTTAAGCTTTCACGTTATAAGTGCTTAGACAGGTGTCTGTATCTTGCCGAACACGCTTCTGGTGAAAAACTACTCGAACGTCAAAGACCTTTGAAAACCTTCTCTGAAAATTCAATGACAGATATATAGCGTTTGTCATGGAAGTCTCAAGTGGATGTTTGTTGACTCGATGGCGCAAAGGAAGAAGAATGTAATGAGAGTGAAGATTTGGTTGTTTGGTTCCATTATACTGAGCCACAACACAGAGGTTCCCTTGATAGCTAGTTTAAAGTGAAGAATTATTTCTCCCTGATATTGCTGGGCCATTTCAGAATTAAGTATTGCAGAAATCCCGGCATCTTAGTGTCAGAGAAGACGGCAGTGACAGGCCATAATCCATCAACAACTGCCTTCATCCCTCTCAATCAACTTGGTCTTTCCCTCTTTTTTCTTCTGAAAATATATGATAGGGAATCTGAAATAAGGCATGGCTGTGTGGTAAGAAGTTTGCTTCCCAACCAGATGGTTCCAAGAATCTTAGTTTTATTAAAAGGTTATTTTGCAAAATGTTGCTGAAATAAAACTGGAGGAAAAGATAAACGGCAGAATTATTAAACGGGTGAACTAAATGCCGTGCAGTCTTTTGTAGTTACATCAATCTGAGTTCACACACACTCTGGAGTAGATTTTGTCCTCGTCAAGTGGTTTCACCCAGTTGGACATAAAAGTGTTACGGCATATCAGTCCGTTCTGGGAAGTTGTATATCTAAACACGCACGTCACTAGTGGCTTTATATAACTGGTTACTGAAAGATTCTCTCTTTATAAACCATTTCATGAGAGATACAGTGCTCGAAACAACATTCTGTTCTAGAAACTTGCTACGAGGTAAGATCATGATTGTCTTCTTTTACATCGTGTATCAGAGGTTAATTCGTTTTGTTTTTTTGGCTATTTTTTTTCACTGATTCAACGTAATATCGTAGCTCCAAATAGCAATGTATAATTTACCTGAAGTTGTTGAGCACTGTCGGTGGAAATACTTCATTTTGATGAATTGTAATCTATGTCTTGTTATCAATCGTGTGTAGATGTGTGTAGTGGTATGTATATATGTGTGTCTGTATGTCTACGCAGACGCGCGCACGCACACACACACACACACACACACACACACACACACACACACACACACATTTTCATTATGTTGTTCACTATGGAATCTTAATTTTACTGAAAGGTTATTTTGCAAAAAGTTGTTGAAATAAAACTGTGGTGGTGGGGAAAGATAAACGGCTAAAATTATTAGATGGCTGGACTAAATGCCTTGCGGTCTTTAGTTGTTACATCAATTTCGAGTTCACACACACACACACACACACTGCATCACATGCTGGATTTTGTCTCCATCATGGATGGTGTTGTCGCTGGTGCCGGGTTTACCGGTGCTGCCGTTGCCGATACTACCATCAATTAGCGTTACTAAACCTGTTGTATTCTTGTTGTTTTCTTCCCAGGTAAGGCTAACTTTGAAGTCATTCTTTTTATTATTTTATTTGTTTTCTTCATTTGACAGCAGCCATGCTGGAGCACTGCCTTAAAAGGGTTTTAGTCGGATAAATCAACCCCAGGACTTATTCTTTGTAAGCTTACTACTTATTCTATCGCTCTCATTTGCCGAACTGCTAAGTTACAGGGACGTAAACATACCAACATTGGTTGTCAAGCGATGGTGGGGGACAAACACAGGCAGAGACACACACACACACACACATACTCAAACACACACACACATATATATTCAACAGGCTTCTTTTAGTTTCCGTCTACCAAATCCACTCACAAGGCTTTGGTCGGTCTGAGGCTATATAGCAGAAGACACTTACCCACGGTAACACGCAGTGGGACTGAACCCGGAGCCATGTGGTTGGGGCGTAAGCTCCTTACCACACCTCACCGACATACTTCGTCCTCCCTTTCATCTGAAACAACGAAGAGTTACTTGAGTGAATCTTGGTAGCTATTTCAAGCAGGCACAAACGACCATGTAACTCATTGGTTAGTTGTCTCTCGACAGATTTTGGTAGATTTTCACGTCATAGAGTCATACAAGATTATTCATTTGGCCCCACGATGCATATCCATGATATTGATATC